>NW_022436996.1:11483675-11566486 GCF_009761245.1 Sapajus apella
TACCCAGGCTGGAGTGCAATGGCGCGATCTCGGCTCACCGCAACCTCCGCCTCCCGGGTTCAGGCAATTCTCCTGCCCCAGCCTCCTGAGTCGCTGGGATTACAGACACACGCCACCATGCCCAGCTAATTTTTTTTTTTTTGTATTTTTAGTAGAGACGGGGTTTCACCATGTTGACCAGGATGGTCTCGATCTCTTGACCTCGTGATCCACCCGCCTCGGCCTCCCACAGTGCTGGGATTACAGGCTTGAGCCACCCCGCCCGGCCTCATTTCTGAATTCTTTAATGCCACGAGGTGTTTGTGAGATGACAGAATTTTAAAAGTGAGCTTACGCCTTATTACCAAAAAAGTGCTTGCTTAATTATCACTTGCATATATAAAGAAATTAAACTAATTTAAAGAACATTATAAAACATATCCCTAAAGGCTGATATGAATTAACAGCAAAACACTGAAAATGAATTATTTTGCTCCTTTACCTTCTTCCAGGTTTGAAGCAGTTACTGTGATCTAGATAAATCCTCAAAGTAATAGATAATGACACTGCATTCCTTTGTCAATAAAGCCAAGGACATGCTGCCAATTCTGCTCATTTGAACATACCCAGATTTCAAGAAATTGTCATCCATTTACTGTTACCTACATAGCACAAGGGGCTCGTTGTCTGCTTAAATCATCACAATTGTTCTTTCTCTTGAAATATTGATATTCAAAGGCATCGGAATTACTGACTCAAAATGTTCATATTAAGAAACTGTTAAAAATGATGCATCCCTTGAGAACCACTAAATAATAATATTAATAAAATGATACATCCTTAAAGGAATTTGGCATCATGATTACTTTATTGGATCACTTTTTAAAAGTCTGAGTTGTTGAACTGTGGAGTAGATTAGAAATAACCACAAGGCAGCGTGCCCTGTGACCTGTATTTAGGAAGTAGTTCAAAAAAGTTACACATACCCCTGTTATAAAACAAATGTTTAGCACTATTTAAAATACTTCTGTATTCATTTTAATAATGTGTCTTATACTTGTAGCCCTATAATTTCAAATGTGCTAAGAGTAGAAAAGAACAGAAGATAAAGATTTTAGAAAGAACTGAAATTAGGCCGGGTGCGGTGGCTCAAGCCTGTAATCCCAGCACTGTGGGAGGCCGAGGCGGGTGGATCACGAGATCAAGAGATCAAGACCATCCTGGTCAACATGGTGAAACCCCGTCTCTACTAAAAATACAAAAAATTAGCTGGGCATGGTGGCGCGTGCCTGTAATCCCAGCTACTGAGGAGGCTGAGGCAGGAGAATTGCCTGAACCCGGGAGGCGGAGGTTGCGGTGAGCCGAAATCGTGCCATTGCACTCCAGCCTGGGTAACAAGAGCGAACCAAATCTCTTCTCTCGTCTCAAAAAAAAAAAAAAAAAGAAAGAACTGAAATTTACAAATAGAGGATCTAGAATTGCATCCGGGTCGACCTCTCATTCATATGTATCCTGGGTACATTTATTAATATCTTGGAACCTCAGTTTCGATTTGGTGTAACAATAATTCAATTAAAGCTAATAAAGTCTTACCATCAATAGGAAGCCTGTGCTGATTGATTGAGTGTGGAGAGGTGGGTGGGTGGATCTGACAATCAATATCTTTTGCTTAATGAACTTTGAGAGTCTAGAAAAGAATATAAATATGAAAAGATACCTACCATATCAAGTGCTATCCTAGAGATATCAACACCGCAAGAAAGTGATATGGGTACTTACAGTAGGACAACTAATTTTGCCCAGAAGATATTGTTTTCAAGCATATCACTATGCTAACAGAGAGTTCAACAAAATGATAAAATAAAATTCTTTTTAAATTGGAAAGTCATACTCCAATATTAGTTGTTTTTACTAATATAGCTTAATAAATAAAATTAGAATTAACCACTTCCTTTTTTTCATGTTTTTTTAATCATAAATTCATACTAGCTAAAACATGAAATACAATTAGGTATGCGCAAAAATACAATTTTGTAGGTAGTCAAAATTGCTTATTTTTTGCATGCATTCATGTAAACCAATGGAGTAGATCAAAAGATTGTTTTCTCCTATTTTTGTTTCTATTTTCATAGAAAATATATTTAGATTCTAGAATACATTATTTAACACAAAAAAGAGTGCAGGTCAACTAACGAAGCTTAGAAAATTCTTTTACTCTGTTGTCCACTTTCTATTCATATTCATAATCTTTTTAAAAATGCTTACTAAATATATTATATTTTATAAAATGGATCACTATATGGCAAAACAACGTATGGTATTGAAGCAACACAGTCACTGTGGACCCCACAGGACAAGAGTTTCTTCTGTAGTAACTGCAGGAACATCTCTAACCTATAAATAGCACGGTATCATTTGAATGCTTCAATAAATCAGTTTACAAATTCATTCTGCACACTTACATTTTGTTGATACACTTTCTGACTCTGTTGCAAGCTAACCTAAAGAGGTTTGAATTATTTGTTTGCTATTAGTTCATCACTTGACATTTCATATTTCTTATTATTCAGAACATAAGAATATGCACATTGATACATTTTTCTAAGTTCCACTTATTGGGTAGTGTTATTTGAAACACAATATGAAAATGCACTTGACAAGTTACCCTGGAGGTGACACAGCAGTTTGGGAAGGGAAATATAAACATCATTTATTCATGGCACAGCAATGTTCCCTTTTTGATTTGAGTTTTCTAATATCTTCAAATGCCACTGTATACCAATAACAATTTATTTTTCAGTGGCACAATTGGTGATGTGGAAAATATTTCCCTTGGATTTAAAAGAGCACATATATTAACACATATGCTTTTGAGTCCATCCCTGTTCAGAATATAATATCCTATAGATTGCAGATATTCTCTACTGTGTCTGATTTATCTCTGTGTTTTTATGGCCAAATTCTCTGACAACACCAATGCTAGATATATATGTTTTAATGATTAAACATGTGTGCTTTTTTCCTGTCTTTTAGGATTAGAGTTCTAATTCCAATTACATCCTCAACTAGTACGTACTCAACAAATTCTAAATTCAATCCCACTGCAGGAGAGTGTCACCCTAAAATACTACCAAAGACCATATTCTGGTGTTTATTTTTATAAATTGAGCTAATAATCTGTATATAATGGAGGTAAGAAGGCCTTTAAAAATTTGAAGCAGGTTTTCTCCTAGACTTGAAACAAATTTAATGTGAGCAGCCACATTTTCTTTTATTAAGAATAATCTTTTACTTTGAGATGATTAGACTAAATGTTAAGGAAGAAAAAATGAAAATCATTTTGAGAATGTGGTGCATAGTTTCCAGAAAACTACAATTCTTGGAAACAGATCACCTAAAAATTATTTCTTTCCATTCAAACTACAGCTTCTCTTTCCTAACCCCTGCCAACACCTGCTATATCTTTTACCCAAGAATTCTGAAAAGAATTGTAGAGATACCATCTGACTCTATTGCACAGCAATAGAATTATCACACAGAGAGGTTATAGTCAAGGTCAGAATTACTACTGCAGTCAGATTCAGTTTAATAAAAGAGAGAGAGAGACAACCTATATTACTTAATTTTATTTCTCATTGGATTAAAGCTAAAATAGGGTGTGCACAGGTTAAATGGTAGTCAGTTGACACATTTTTGTTCTATTTCAGGGATAACAAAAATTACAATGAAAAATGAGTCAAAGTACACTTAACTCATGTTATTTTTTCTCTTTGGAGGGGAAAATGTTCCACCTTATGTTGCTTCTTATATTGTTTATAGCAGGCTTAACTATACATGCTAACACATCTATTTGTCTCAGAGTTTCAACCATTTTCTTTATGAGTTCGATTCTTGCTAGAATTAAAATGTCTCTGGAAGAAATAGCATTTGAGTATACCTTCTGAGAATGAAGAGTCTGAATGCAACTTTCATGGGTGGTTTCATTAAGGGAATCAAAAGAGAATACTAAGATATGAGGCATTAAACTTTAAGGATAATAAAACTTGTGTCTTATTGAAAGCAGGAAAGCCATTGTTAGCTTGCCTTGGGCCAGATCTGCCTGCTAAGAATGAATCTACATGTCCACAAAAGAATACAAAATAAATGTAGAAATGACTGGGATTTTTCTTATATACTACCTAGAAATTATTATTAAGTTTCTAATTGCTTATAGTTGAGTTTTCATAAAGCAAGATTTCAAATATTCAAATCTGCATGGAATATTATCATATGTTACCAGTAGCACAACCTCTTAGTATTGTAGATATTTCTAAAAGTAACACCCTATGGGAAACAGATAGCTGAGAAAAATACAAGAGAACTGGTAAATAAATGTTCTAAAAAATGGAAACCTCTGATGATAAGCATAGGTGAAACTGGTTTAAAACATTTGAAGCAATGTTTTCCAGGATAATTTAAAAATAAACCTATTTTTCTTATAGACCTTGTAAGGAATCTGTATTGCTTTAGTAATGTATGTGAGATAAAATTCAACATGATTTTATCTAACTTGCATGTAATTGAGTATAGAATGTTGAAAGTCAAATTATTTCAGTATTTCTCTATAACAGTTATTTTCTTATTGACTTGCATGCTAGTATCATCTAAACTTTTATACATGAATGGTCAAATTCTATGATGCAACATAAATAGGTCATGGACAACATAGAAGCAAGTTCAGATATTGACCATTCTTTTTTTTTTTTTTTTTTTTTTGGAGACTAGTTTTCGTTCTGTTTACGCACGCGGGTGCAATGGCGCGATCTCGGCTCACCGCAACCTCCGCCTCCTGGGTTCAGGCAATTCTCCTGCCTCAGCCTCCTGAGTAGCTGGGATTACAGGCACGCGCCACCATGCCCAGCTGATTTTTTGTATTTTTAGTAGAGACGGGGTTTCACCATGTTGACCAGGATGGTCTCGATCTCCTGACCTCGTGATCCACCCGCCTTGGCCTCCCAAAGTGCTGGGATTACAGGCTTAAGCCACCGCGCCCGGCCTGACCATTCTTATAGTTTTTTAAATTACATGTAATTTACAAAAACATAAAAGATCAATGTGTTTTTTAAATAAATGGTAGCATGGATAATATGTAAGGAGTCCTCACCTCATCTATTTTTTGTTCCTGGGTTATTATTTGACTGAAAAAAAAGTATCATTATTTGCACTGGAAAACATGGCAAAATAATAAATATAATTAGAAATTTTCATAATGTGTATTTATTAAAGCATAAATAATTTTAGGTCATATAACAGTGCCCTAAATAGTAAATGACAGTAGAATTCATTTAGATCTAATTGACCAAGACAAAAGCACAGGATGAAGCTTTTGGTTAGAAAATCTTTGCACAACTTGAATCCACGAAAGGCAGCCTCTATGAACTCTGCCTCAACCCTTGGCTCTAAAGAAACAAGTCTAATGAGATTCACTCACTTTTCATTTACTCTTTAATTATTATTAAGGCTCAGCCTTTAACATCTACATTTAATTGAGAATCATGAATCTCAATTCATAAACCAATTTTTTGTTAACTTGAAATTTGGTGCTGGAATAACTGGCTAGCCATATGCAGAAAACTGAAAGTGGACTACTCTTTATATCTTATACAAAAATTAAGTCAAGATGATTTAAAGACTTACATGTTAAAACCCCAAACCATAAAAACCCTGGAAGAAAATCTAGGCAATACCATTCAGGACAATGGCATGGGCAAAGACTTAACGACTAAAACACCAAAAGCAATTGCAACAATAGCCAAAATTGAGAAATGGGATCTAATCAAACTAAATAGCTTCTTCAGAGCAAAAGAAACTAGCATCAGAGTGAACATGCAACCTACAGAGTGGGAGACAATTTTTGCAATCTACCCATCTGACAAAGGTCTAATATCCAGAATCTACAAGGAACTTAAATAAATTTACAAGGAAAAAAAAAATAAAACCAGCCCCATAAAAAAGTGGGCAAAGGATATGAACAGACATTTCTCAAAGAAGACAGTTATGCAGTCCACAAACATTAAAAAACTCATCATCACTGATCATTAGAGAAATGCAAATCAAAACCACAATAAGATATCATCCCATTCCAGTCAGAATAGTGATTATTAAAAAGTCAGGAAACAACAGATGCTGTCAAGGCTGTGGAGTAATAGGAACACTTTTACACTGTTTGAGGGAGTGCAAATTAGTTCAATCGTTGTGGAAGACAGTGTGGCAATTCCTCAAGGATCTAGAACCAGAAACACCATTTGACCCAGCAATCCCACTACTGGGTACATACCCAAAGGATAATAAATCATTCTACTATAAAAACACATGCACATGTATGTTTATTGCAGTACTGTTTATGCTAGCAAAGACTTGGAACCTATACAAATGCCCATCAATGATACACTGGATAAAGAAAATGTGGCACATATACACCACGGAATACTATGCAGCTATGAAAAAGAATGAGTTCATGTCCACTGCAGGGACATGCATGAAGCTGGATGCCATCATTCTCGGCAAACTAACACAGAAACAGAAAATCAAACACTGCATGTTCTCATTCATAAGTGGGAATTGAACAATGAGAACATATGAACACAGGGAGAGGAACAACATATACCAGGGCCTGTTCGGGGGATGGAAGCAAGGGAAGGAAGAGCATTAGGACAAACACCTAATGCATACAGGTCTTAAAACCTATATGACGGGTTCATAGGTACAGCAAACCACCATGGCACATGTATACCTATGTCACAAAGCTGCACTTTCTGCACATGTATCCTGGAACTTAAAGAAAATTTTTTTAAAAAAAGAGGAATTAGAGAGCATGATAAAATCTGAGATTTAATAGCCTCTTTAAAATTAGAAACATAAATTTACAACTATGTTATACTTGGGAAAACTTAGAAATCACTTAGTCAAGAGCTTTAATTCCTGTAAGGAAAGCAATACCCAGAAATGTGCCTGACCAATGTATGTGTATGTATGTTTAGCTCCTACTCCAGTTTAACAGGCAACATTCTAACAGCCTAACAATATATAAATAACTAACAATGTGTTCTTTATAGTGATATGTAATTATATGGTATTCTTATATAAGGGTTGTGTTAGGTTGGCATAAAGTTAAAAATACTTTAATTAAACAGCATATGTAAATATTCAAAATTCATCCTGATTATTTTTAAATTTATTGATATATCTGTGCAATAAAACTAATTTTTCTGTGCTATTAAGACTCCTGGAGACAGTGCCGCATGTATAATCCAAACACCATTTTATTATTATAAATTATTGTTGGATTTACTTCCAACCTAACACTTGTAAACATTTAATTATCTTATTAGAAAACATGTTCTTTTGAATATAAAATTGAATGAATGAGTAAAAGTAGTTAATCACATCCCATGTTAATGCCTATCATCATTATTTTTATATCTCAGGAAGCTGGACTAAGCAATTATTTACTACATAAACACTTAACTTTTCGTGGAAAAAGCAACATCTGTTGTTTAATTTCTCCAGTTATATATTTAATAAGCCATGTAGTTAAGTGAGTCTCATGAGGCAAAAAGAGAAAAGATACAATCACTACATAAATTTCTGCCCATGTCACCTCACCATAGTCAGCAGAAAAATGAATGAAATATTAAGTTCAATTAGACACTATTGAGGTCAATTTAAAGACTTGGTATATTATATCATTAACAAGGAGAGAAAACAAAATCCTCAGCCAATGTTCCTAGGTAGGCAATGGCAACCTGCTCAGGAAGCCCACCAGCCTCCACAGAGTCTGATCTTTATTAAAGGACTGGTGGGTGTTCAGCCATGTCTAACAGCAAGGGCTGAGGACGAAGCATGGGACCAAAATAATGAGTCAAGCTCATCTCTTCTCACTGGAGGTGGGAAAAACCAATGGAACACTCATGTAGCTAAATTTCAAATATTAATAATTGTAAGATGAGCAGTTGAGAATATCGAGCAGAGAGGAGAGATTATCAGGACGTTAGAGATCATTCAATCTCTAACTCCAAGGAAGGAGAGTGAGGGAGGGATGGAACCAGAAGAGAAGCAGCTTTTCTAACTTTCAAATAGGAGAACAAAATGGAATCTCTATGATCAAGGAATACGAGCATAGGAACATCAGAACATGGTAAGAATACGAGATGACATTCAGAAAATTTGGCTTGTTTGAGCCAGAATTTGATTGTTCAGATCTTGGCAGTGCAATCCTTTGTTTTATGCCACTAGATGAATTCTGGTATTGGCTAATTTATGAGGATAACCACTTGCATGTTCCAGGGCCTCACAGATCTGGGAGTCTATGTGAGAAAATACAAAATGAAACCCATGGCTCATCTTTAAACATGAAGAAACTGTGCCTTTCATCACCACTACCAGGTTATCTTTGAGAACATGCCATCGTGTTGATCCAGGTGAGATACAGAGAAAATAACAAGGGACAGAAAAGTTCCAACTCCAAGTTTCTGCTGTCAATGGTAGAAGAAGACATGTAAACAGATCCTCTAAAAATTGAGGTGTAATACTATAACCTCTGAAATTCATCTTCTATATTTAAATTTTTACCACATTCGATTTTTTTAAACTCAGTATCTCCTTTTAATTTTTCATTCAGGCTTTCCTCTATAGCTTCATTTATTCAGGGTTTTATCATCTCTTTTCTGAATTACTTTAGTTGATGTCTAAAAAGTAGAGACAAATTTGTAAAAGATAGTAACAGTTAAGTTTCACGGATGGTCATTTTTTTGCTGCTTAATATAGCTCGGCTTTGTTTTCCCTGGTCTGTATTAGAGCAGATGCTGAATATCATTGACTATGATGAAGAATAAAATAGATAAAACATATATACAAGTTTACATTATCAAAGGGTAATTCAGTAGTTAAGAATAAAGGCTTTGATGTCACTTGTACATGAGATTGAGTCCTAGATTTGCCACTTCCTAGTTACGTAATCTTTGCCAACTTGTTTAACTTTCTTTTTGTTCACTAGAAAAGTGTGGGTAATAGAAAATTGCTATTAGGTTTAGTAAAGATACACATACACAAACACATATACACATATGTGTAGATACAAATATATACATATACATATATATACATACTTAGTAAAGATACACATATGTATCATATACATGTATACATACATATAAAGAATACATATGTATGTTACATATGTGTGTGATTTCAGATAAATAGGGCAATTATAAGGAGAAAGAGAAAGAAGGAAAGAAAACCTTCATAATACCTGACACACGGTATGCCCTCCCTACACAATAACTTTAGCAAGAGAATTTTATAAATATTAAAGGAGGTTCAATGCTTTGCAAAAACTAACTGGCAATTTGTAGTCAAATGGCTGCACTGTAGGCTAGCTGTATAAAGGCTTACAGCATAAAGACTACAAGCCAGAGACACAGCCATTGAAGAACCAATTAATTCACAAACTGATTATGTCTCAGAAGTCATTTAGTCTGCTACCCAATTTGAATAGAAATTCCATGGTGTTCTTGATAGATAGCCATTTACTCTCTATTTGACCAAACAGTTTATTTCTTTTAAGAACTCCTTGTTAAAAGCTTCATTAAAAAATGTTTCCATTATATTATAAATGTTTTTATTATGTTGAGTTAAAATCTTCACAAATTATTATGTCTAAATGACTGAAAGAAAAATGGTGGCACAGGATTTTTAAAAATTATAAACTTGTGAACTTTCAACTTTGTCTATCATAATTCTTTTAATTGTCTTTTTGTTCAGTGAGAAGAGAACAAAATAGGGCTTGAATCCCCAGAAAAGGTCCTTAGAAACCATATAGACTTCGACAAACTAGTTTACTCTTTGGGCTTAAATACTCTCATCTCTGAAATCAGGATGATCATTTTCCGATTCAAAAAATAAATACAAATAAAACAGGAGAAAAGAGAGAAAACTAGTACGTTTTGTACGTGGTGTTCACTAAGCCCTGTAGCACAGTTTCACCCAGTGAATCATTTAATATTCATTCATATTGGATAGATATTATAAAACATATTTTTAAAGTTGAAAAAATTTCATCAATGTTCAGCCACTTCTCTAAATATATAAAGCTAAGATACATTCGGTCCATAATTATCTTAGACCATTATAAGGAATTTATATGTAAGGATTTCCTGAGGACAAATTTTTAGGAATCCAAGTTTATTTAAATTATTTTGTAGTTCAGAGCTCACATTTACATAACTTACATAGCTCATTAAAAAATGCCCTAACTAACATTTTAGGTAACATAAATACGGTTGAGTGGGTTATTTTAATCTTTGCCCTTCATTTCTGTTTAAAAATATAAAATAATACTTTAACATAGGTTGATTTTTTTCACTACGCATTTAGAAAAATTGCATGATGATGATTAAGGAGTGATATGCATTTCTCACCATAAAACAGCAAAAACATTTCTGATAGACATTTTTCCTCCTCAAGAATAAATGCAATTATTCACTGAAAAAGGAAAAGAAAAAAAAAAACATAGTTCCATTTCTTTCTGTAGTAAAGCACATTAAAATAGAGATAGGATGTCATGGAACCATTGCTGTTCTAGATAAGGAGACTAAATTCCAGGTCATATCCTTAAATCTCTCTAAGGTTCATTTTTTTTCCTGTGAAAAGTGATTATTAATATGTCTGCCTTGTGCCCTTTGCAAGTATTTTGTAGGTATAAAATCAGATAATGTATGTAAACATTCATTAGCTATTAGGAAAATCTATTGTAAGTACAAAAGATTATTATCAGCCATGTACATTTTCATTTCATATGTTTTCCTACAAGTTTGACACATTCAAAATATGACTAATGAGCATACTAGGTAGTAAGCCAGTTTCCAGAGCTACACAGATGGATTAAACGTGTTCCTTAAGAATTCAGGGACTCTGTATCAAGGGCTTCATACTCCTTGATTCAATATATTCACTTCTGGGGATTATTTTCTACAGAAATATTCCCAAATACGGAGAAAAGAGAATGGGGAAAAATCTTCATTGTTAGGTTATCTATAACATCAAAAATATCTGAAATAATTCAAATATCTAGCTATAAGCATATAACTAAATTACATAATTTTATCATTGAAATATCAGAGCCATTGAAATGATTATTTAAAAGGATATGATTGGCAAATGATTTGATCTAATGGCAAGTAGATATAATCAGGATAAAAGTTTGTGAGTTAACCGTAATTACCAGTAGGTAGAATTTTATAGTACAAGCATTTTCATAGGGGAAAGATACTAAAAGTAAATGTGCAATGTTATTAATCATTGTAATAGTTGATTGGTAAGATTACATTTAAAAACTCAAAGGGAGCGCCTCAGTGTCATATACTCCAATTTTTGATGGATCTATTATTGTTATAACTTTTATATGACAATATAGTAATAATCATGTGAGACTAAGGATTGAGCTTAATCACAAACAATATTACTGCCAAATATATGTTTAACTCAAATATTTATAATTTTCTCCTGATCTTTGTCACAAAAAAATTGAAAAAATACATGTCAAAATTGTCCTCAGTGATTTCATTTAAAATATGTCATTCTTTAATGAATATTACTGTAGGCTAGCAAATAGAAACAAAATACTTTTCTTATTTCTACACATTATGCTACTGATGTTGATTTAAACTGTCCTTAATTTCTTTCAAAAAGTTAACTTTTATGATCAAGGCGTTTTGTCAAAATGATAGCCTAAGTGCATAAAGGATTAACCTTGTGCAACAATGAATTAACAAGATCTAAAAAAGATAAAATGAATCACTAAATGATTATGGTTGACAAAAAGTTCCACTCTGCTCCCTTATGGAGAAAGATGGAACAATCTTTTATTGAACCCCATTATCCTAATGAGAAGATAGTCTACTCTTGATCATAGCCAAAAGGCTAGAGAAGATATTGTAATGACTTACTGCCAGTGCTTAATGAAGAGATTTTGTAATTACTGAAACCACATCTGTTTGATTAACAAGTCTCTTTCAAGATCCATGCATCCTTTCTATTTAGTGAGTGGCAGAATGCACAGGATGCACATACGCTCTGGTTTCTCTTCTTTTGTGAAGGGAAACCTTATCTAACAATGGCAAATGCTACCCTGAACAGACTTTTAAGATGGCAAAATCAGTATACGTTTGTTTATATTTTGCCTTTGTTTATATCTTGGTTCAATCAGTCACTGGTTTTGTGATCCTCTGCAAGTGATTTAACTTACCAGTGCCTTAGACTTCTTCTCTTCAATAAAAGATAATGGTACCAAACTAATAGTGTTACTGTGAGGATCAAACAAGACAATAAATTAAAAACTCTAGGGCTAATAACTAGCCCAAATAGGATTAACTCTGGGTGCCTAGCACTAGATGTTTGTAAATAAAGTAAAAATTCTTAAATATATTTTGGCACTTAATAATGTTATTGGGTATCAAATTTAGTAATGGATTAGTTGGTTTTTTATCTAAAAACATGATGGTATGATTCTATTAATGTTGTTATGGTTTTGAAATAATTATTCTGTTACTCTGCCTTGCAAAGCCCTATAGACACAACCTTGAAATTCCAAAGTTGTTTTGATAAAAAAAGAACTGGATTAGGGAGTTGAATATTAACAACTTTATTGTTTTAAAAAGCCAATCTTTTTAGCCTATATGATGCAAATATTCTACTTAGAGGATATATTTTATTTTATTGTCTTCATCACTCAAATCTGAAGGTAGAGAAATGAATAACAGGGCTTAACTTAAACGTTGTGTTCTTTTGTGCAAAATCATACTTGTAGAAGGCCACTTGATATCAAATCCAGCTCTACTGCATGCATTCACTACAGCTGTGTTCCTCTAGAAACAGTGACCACCGCTGAATTTGAAAATATTCATGAATCCTATTTAATTGGCGTGACATGCAAGATAGTTCCAACATTGGAGGTCTTGATAAACCGTCAAACAGAGGGTGAAAGTTACTGGTAGCTTAAGAGTTTTGACCTAACAACTCCATTTTCAAGCAATGCAGACACTGAGAGAAGTAATTTGCTCCTTGAAATGCTGGCATCATAAAGTCTCTAGCACAATGCTAATTATATAATAACTACTTGGCAAATACTTGCTAATTAAATGGAAGAAGCAAGAGTGAGTGAGCCAGAATCAGATCTTTCTACCAAGTTTGAATAATCACGGAATAATCAGCATAAGAATAGAAACCTTTGAAATCATCCCAGTAAATAAGGCTTAATTTATTGATGGTAGCTTCTGTATATCTAATGTAAGTTTAATTATTTGATATTTAACCAGGTTGTGAAGTTTCTCATCAAAATGGTATATCAAAGATATTTTGTTTTTGTTTTTGTTTTTGCGAAGCAGAGTCTCTCTCTGTCACCCAGGCTGGAGTGCAATGGAACAATCTCGACTCACTGCAAACTCTGTCCCCCCAGATTCAAGCAATTCTCCTGCCTCAGCCTCCCTAGTAGCTGGGATTGTAGGCATACACCACCATGCCTGACTATTTTTTAAAAAATTATTTCTTAGTAGAGACAGGGTTTCACCATGTTGGCCAAGTTGGTCTCAAACTCTTGACCTCAAGTAATCCACCCATCTCAGCCTTCCAAAGTGCTGGGATTAAAGGTGTGAGCCACCACGCCTGGCCTAAAGTTAAATGTATTTTTGAATGAGAAAACTACTCAGCTAAAGAAGAAATTTTTCTGAATTTTCTACCTGAATTAAGCAAGAAGAGTTATGATTATTATTCCCACAAGTGAATATAGAGGTAACATTTCCCAGGTTGCTTCTGTTTCTACCATGACAGAGGGTGTGACTGTCTTGGATGCGGTTCCCTATCCCATGCCATTTAAAATTGTAGGGTCTACTGCATGGACATTATTCTTGGTGCCACTAATTGAAGGATGTGTATTGTCATATCACAGTGTTATTTGTGTAAATTTACTCAGATTCTGGCACTGTACATGGTTATGATTTTCAGGCACATACTTAAAACACATGCTTTTTTAAACAAAATCACTGCATAGACAAAAGTGCATAGAATATAGTGAGTTACTCTAGAACTGACTATTTAACTAAACACAAAACATATACATGCATAACTTGGTCTAACACTAGTTTGTAGTAAGATGTGCTTAAAGACAAATTCTAGGGATGACAAATATCCCTGGCAAATAACTCCATGATGTCAACTTCAGGAAAAAAAGGTGTCTACAACTTATGCCAATTAGATTCACTAATGGTTTAAATTTAAAGGACACAAAAATGCCATATTATCAAGTCCCTTGTCATAGAATACCTATTTGTTTCTCCTCTGGACTCTGACCTGTGTTCCCCATAATAATAAGAAAGGGGAAAATTTAATTCTAAATCACAAGCATTGTTTTTTACTAATCAATTCCACTATGTCAGAGTTGATAGCATATTGATTGATATACCAAACTTAATTCTGGATTTCACATTCCAGAAAAGAAGTAGCATGAAATACCTACAGGATTTCAATGCAGGTATCTCAAATAAAATAAAAGATTTCACTATTTTTAGTCAAATATGTTTCTAGAAAAAAAATCTAATTTCTAACGACTTCTATATATATATATATATTTTTTTTTTAAAAAAAGAAGGCTAGTCAACCTTTAGAATTTTAGTCTTCTTTATGGAATCTATGGGAATATGAGAAATATCTTTAAAATATTTGTACATATGCCTATAGCTCCTTTTAGTACCAAAAATCAATGTGCCTAAAATGACACAGAATTTTCAACTAAATACTAGTTCATTTCCTGAACATTTTTATTATAGTACTAATCATTTAAACTGTGTATATTAGTTCATCTTTGGCATTTTTCTCCATTCTTTATATCCAGTAAATCATTGATTTTTACTCTTTTCTCATTACCTACTTGAATCTTCTTCATTTCCTCCAAAATCAATTCATACTTATGCTATTGTCCAGCCTTCTGATTTCTTTCTCCATTGCTTATCTTCCTCTCTTCAGTCTGTTCTAAGGATAACCCCAAACTAATCTTTCTAAAGAGTTGACTATTATCATATCATTCTTAAAACTTTACAGTTGTTCATTATTACACTTTGGGCTGGCATTGATGACCCCAATTTATATTTTTACCCTTACCATTTTTGTAAATTTTCTGTATGATCCTTGTGATCTGATTAATCCTGCCTATTCCTCCATGACTCCTGAAGACTAAAGGTGAACATATTCATGGTGAGGGGTTGGCAGTGGATTGTGGAAAGTACTTGTAAAGAATAATGTTTAAGTATGATGGAAAATTACCCTAAACATCTATCCCCATTATATCTGGCTGATGCTTTAGATAAACACATGTTATTTATTTAGTTTATAAATAAATAAATAAAATACACAAAATACTGCAAAATAAGCAGTCAGTAAACCATGAAAGTAAAGGCAGATGGACAACAATTCCACAAATGGCTTGTTGGAACACTGCCAAAACTAGCTTAACTTTTTCTTTTTTAACACAGTCTAAAAGGAGAAGCAAGAGAATGAAAGCATATAATTATTGTTTTGTTCAGTAAGGAGAGTTTATTATATGGCTCGAAAAACAGACCATCACATCTAACAAAGTTAATCACTTCATGCCTGGATTATTGCTATTGCCTCTTGTTAGTTTTCTCCTTCCAATTTTTTCTATTTCCCAATTATCCTTTAGCTCCATCCTTCGGTACCCTCTCCATTCCTGTTGCGATCTCATTATAGAATGTATTCTTGTTTCCTACTACTGTCTGGATCACTTTCATCTGCTTGCCAGCACTTGTGGCCTTATGCAATATTCAAATCTGTTTCTTATGTCCTTCATATTAACCTTATATTTTGGTTGTATGTACATGATTCCTCACCCTCCATGCCCATTCCTGCATCAGCGATGTTGCTCATAATTGTTTCCCATTGAAAACTGCCTTCACACTCTTGATCATAGATCCATGTCCTTTTGTCCTTTCAGGAACAGCTATTATTCTCTGTGCTCTGATATTTCTGATTCCTGTTTGCTTATCTTCTTTGTCAAACTTATTGACAATGTACTATCATATGTAAATTTCATTCACAATACATTCCTAATAAGCTAACAATTTTTACCAGCAACATATAAGCACATTGTGTCTAGGCACCTATCTTTGCAATTCTCCCGTGGCTCATAATATCTAGCACAGCAACAGACATACAGGGAGCAGTCAAAAGTGCCTTGTGGGAGCCAGACAGTGGAGTAGGACTCTCCAGCAAGCATCCCTGAATTTCAATCTGTACAGCTATCTGTGCACAAAAATAACTTCACAAGAGCTAAGATCTTTTGACCATGTGAGAGATCACAGTGCCTTGTTGTAGTACAATAATAAGAAAAGATGGAATCACAGTTTAACAATACCCACATCACCCCTTTCCAAATCCCAGGCAGCACAGTATGGAAAGAAATGCCATCCACTTGCTAGAATGAAAGGGATGTAAGCACAGGGCTTTTCTGGACACCAACGATGGGTACTCATAGTAAAACTGCAACAGCAAACCCTTCACAGCCCCATATTCCAAACTAGTACCTGCAGAATTAGCCTATAGACCCACCAAGACACCCGGTGAGACCACATAGCCTCAGATTTTAGGCTTGCTTGGTGAAATTGATCTCTGGTCCATACAACTGCCAGACTGATATCAGTGGCCTCAGGCTTTGGGTAGCCCCCAGGAGCAAGTAAGTCTCAGAGGCTGTGGGCTTCCAACCAACCACAACACCTTGCCTGCTGTGGTGGGTTCCAGGGTTTTGGCAGTGCCATGCCAGTCACAGCTGCCCAGAGCTTCTGGCATGCCCCAGCATTGCAGCAGCAGGACGCAAGCTACACTGGCCAACACTGTCCCAGGAGTCTGATATGCCCCAGCACTATGCCTGCCATAGGGCTTTCCAGGAAAAAGCAAGACTATAAAAATTGGAATAAGCAACTACTTCCTATGCACAGGCCTTGATACAGAAGTACAAAGATCAAGAACAATGAGAGAATCATTACAACACTAAACAGACATTTTAAAGTGCTAGTGACATCATACAGGAATAGAAGTGCCTGAAAAATAATATAAAATACCCATTTTAATGAAGCTCATAGAACTTCAAAAAATACAGGGAAGCAAGTGAACAGAATGAAAATATAATAATAATAAGCAAAAAAATGAGAAATTCTTTAGAGGGATTAAAATATAAAAAGAATAGAACAGAAATTCTAGAGCTAAAAAATACAAGGAAAGACAAACAATGCAATAGAGAGCATCAAAAGAAGAACTGAACAAGCAGAAAATAATACTTGTGAACTTTCTTCTTCAGAAAAAAAATAATGACAACGACTGAAGAAAGCTTATGGAATTTATGGGACAACATCAAAACAGCAAATTTTCATATTAGAGGATTTAAATGGTGTGTCTATAGGAGACTCCCTTTTCCTGTAAAAATACACATAGGCTACAATTGAAAAAATGGAAAAATATATTCCTTGCAAATGGAAACCAAAAGAGAACAGGAGTAGCTATATTTATATATGATGGACTACAAGTCAAAACCTGTAAAAATGTAAAAGTAAGGTGATTATTTAATAATAAAGGGGTTACTTCAGCAAGAGGATATAACAATTTATATAATTTATATATTTAGGTGCTCCAATTATGGGTACATATGTATTTTTTTAAGTTTTTCTTTTCAATTTATTTCAAGCATGTAATATTAATTGGCAAAACACTGAATACAAGCTTCACTATCATAAAATGAAAACATTTAAGCAATATTTCAGAAAGAATTTTAGACAAAAACTAGTCACTTAGAGTACAAAAATTACACACCAACACAAAGCATTAAAAAGGTAAACTTCCAAATTAAATAGTCAGAAATGTATGTATTTACATGTACCTATAATTGGAGTACCTAAACATATAAACCAACTATTAATAGACTTAAAAGAGATATACACTGCAATAAAACAATAGTAAGAGATTTACCACCCCATTTATAGCAATGGACAGATCACTGAGGCAGAAAATAAAGAAACATTACACTTGAACTACATTCTAGGTGAAATTTATAAAACAGACATAAAAAGAACATTCCATCCAACAACCACAGAATAGCATTATTCTATGCATATTCATTCTCTAAAATATATCATATGTTAGGTCATAAAACAAATCATTAAAAGATTCAGAATTTTGAAATGACATCAAGATCTTTCATGACTATAATAATATAAAACTAGATATCCATAGTTTGATTGAACAGGGAAAACTTCAGAAAATTCACAAATACATGGAAATTAAACAACATGGTTCTGAACAATCAATTAGTCCATGAAAAAACGTTCATGAAAATTCAAGAAATTTCTTGAGACAAATGAAAATGGAAACACAAACTACCAAAATCCCTGGACAGCAAAAGCAAAGAATCGCTTTATCCATTCTAAGAAGTTTTGTAGCAATGCATGCCTACATCAAAAAAGAAAATCTCAAAAAACCTAATACTGCACCTCAAGAAACTTGAAAAACAAGAACAAACTAAGCCAAAAGTTAGTAGAAGGAAGAAAATAATAAGGACCAGAGCAGAAATCAATAAAATAGATACTAGAAAAACAATAGAAAAGAACAACACAACTAAGAGTCAGTTTTTTAAAAAGACAAAATCAACAGATCTTTAGTTAACCTAAGGAAGGCAGAAAGAGAAAGACTCAAATCAGAACAAAAAAAGAGACATTATAACTGATGCAACAGAAATACAAAGGATCATAAGACTATTATGAAATATTATACAGCAAAAAATTGAATAACTTAGCAAAAATAAATTCCTTGATGTACACAATCTACCAAAAGTGAATTGTGAAAAAACAGAAAATCTTAACAGATTGATAATAAGTGTAAAGATTAAATTAGTAATAAAATGTCTACTGTCAAAGAAGAGCGCAGAACCTGATAGCTGTTTGGAAAATTGAATATTCACATAAAGAAATTACATCCCTATCTCACACCATATACAAAAATCAACATACAATGGATTAAAGACTTAATTGTAGCCCTCAAAACTTTGAAACAACTATAGGAATAAACAGAGGAAAGCCTTTTGATGTAGGTCAGGGCAATAACTTTTTAGATATAACATCAAATCACAGGCAGCAAAAGTAAAAACATACAAATGAGAACACATGAAATGTAAAAGTTTCTGCAGAGGTAAAGGAACAATAAACAAAGTGAAAAGAAAAATCTACTGGATGGAAGAAACTATTTGCAAACTATACATCTGATAAAGGGCTAACATTCAAAATATATAAAGTACTCAAACAAGTCAGCAGAAATAAAATAACCTGATGTTAAAATGGGCAAAATATCTGAATAGGCATTTCTCAAAAGAAGGCATACAAATGGCCAACAGGTATATGAAAAAAATTTTCAACATCACTATCTGATAAATGCAAATTAAAACGCAGGGAGATATCACCTTATAACTGTTAGAATGTCTATGATCAAATGAGAAAGTGTTAGTATTTGTGAGGATGTGGAGAAAAAGAACCCATGTACACTATTTGTGGGAATATAAATTAGTACAATTGTGAAAAACAGGATGTAGTTTCCTCAACAAATTAAAAATAGAATTACCATGTGATACAGAAATACCACTACCGGCTATATTCCAAAGGAATTGAAATCAGTATTTTGAAGAGATATCTGCACTCCCATGTTTATTGCAGCATTATTCACAATAGCTAAGCTATTTTATCAGTTTAAGCACCTATCATAAGATGAATGGACAAAGCAAATGTGGTAGGTATGTATGTACGCATGTATGTATATCTAACTATCTATATGTGCCTAAACACAAAATGGAATACTATTCAACCATTTAAAAAGAATGAAATGTTATCATTTTCGGTAACATGGATGAACCTGAAGGACATTATGTTAAGTAAAATAAATTAGGCCCAGAAAGACAAAAGCACATGATTTCATTCATATGTGGAATCTAAGAAAGTTAATCTCATAGAAATAGAAAATACATAGAATGCTGGTTACCAGGGGCTGGAGTTCCTGGGGGTAATGACGAGGTGTTTATCAAAGGATACAAAATTTCAGTTAACAGAAGTTATAAATTCAAGAGTTCTATTGTATAACATGGTGACTATAATTAATAATATACCATGTCCTTGAAAAGACTGAGTGGATGTGAAGTTTTCTCACTACAAAAATGATAATTAGGTGAGGTAGTGCATATGATAGCCAGATTTAGTCATTTCACAATGTACATATATATCAAAACATCATGTTGTACACAATAAATACATAATTTTACCTGTTAATATAAATGGTAAAAATACCTTGCAATTGAGTTCTAAAGTAACTGGAAAAAGTAACATTCTTAATTTATTTTTTGGATTTTATAAAGTATCATGTAAATAATTATCATATTTAGAATTTTTTATTTTTTGTCACACATTATTTGATTAATTCCTTTCACGATAGAAAGTAAACTTATGGTTAAAGGCTCCCTCTACTGGTTCTCTCTAACATACCTGAAGAAAAGTTTAGATATATATACATATATATTTTTTTAAATTTAGGTATTTCATAAAAAGTCATTAATTTACTAAAAAAGCCAAAAACTCAATGTTACTTTACTTTTCTGTAACTTTACTGATAAGATCCCGTTTCTGAAGAATCTACGTTCTATAGTTCTTAATCCTTTATTTCTTCAGATTAAGCATTTTATTATTTTTCTGTTCATAAACTCTATAACACGTCATCTGTAGACCCACAACAATGCTTAGCACTCTAGTATTTCCTGAGAGGCGGTGCAGCATAGCAGTTGAGAGCTGGGACCCTGGAGGGCAGCTGCCTCACTAGCAGCTCTACCCTTTAGTAGCTGCAACTAACAGTCAAGTTAGTTAACAACTACTTGTGTCAGTTGCCTCATGAAACATAGGGGAATAACAAATAACAACAGTTCTTCCCTTGGATGTGGTGATAGCTGCTTTTTTTTTTTTTTTTTTTTCTTTGAGACGGAGTGTTCCTCTTTCTCCAGGCAGGAGTGCAGTGACACGATCTCGTCTCACTGCAACCTCCGTCTTCCAGATTCAAGCGATTCTCCTGCCTCAGCCTCCTGAGTAGCTGGGACTACAGGCGCGCACACCACGCCTGGCTAATTTTTTGTATTTCAGTAGAGATGGGGTTTCACCATGGCCAGGATGGTCTCGATATCCTGACCTCATGATCCGCCCACCTCAGCCTCCCAGAGTGCTGCCTGAGCCACTGCGCCCAGACGTGGTGGCAGGTTTTCAATGTTCAGGTAAAACACATACTTCAGGAAAACACTTAGCACAAGTAAATAATCCTCAAATCCTCACAGGCCATGTCTCAGTGTCCCATCAAAAGCAGAGAATGAGACCACCTGAGTCTTTTTTTTTCCCCTCTTCTTTGGCTTTTTAAATACTCTGAACTGCCACAATTTTGCGACCAAGATTCTTATACAATAACACTTTGGCATCCACAGAAGATTGGCTCCAGGACCTTGCTCCATATCAAAATCCAGGAATGCACAAATATCTTATGGCAAATGGCATGGTGTTTGCATATAACCTATGCATATCATCCCTCGTACTATAAACCATACACATGCCATGTGAATAATTGTTATATTGGATTTTTATGTGTTATTTGTTTTGTTCATTGTGTTATTTTGACTTGTAATTGACCTATGATAATCCTACATATTTAGGGGGTACAAAGTAATATTTCAGTGCATTTATACAATAAGTAATTATCAAATCAGAGTAATCAACATATCTGTCACTTCAGCCACTGATCATCTCTTAATGGTGGGAATGTTCAAATTCTCTCTTCTAGCTATTTGAAAGACAGAATAAATTATTTTTAACCACAGTCACCCTAATGTGCTATAGAACAATAGAAGTTATTCCTGTTCTCTAGCTATAATTTTATACCTGTTAACCAATCTCTCCCTATTACCCTCTACTCTTCCCAGTTGCTAATAACCACAATTCTATTCTCTACACATATGTATACATATATATATATATATACACATATATGTACACACAAGATACATACAAACACACACACACACACACACACGTATATATATATATAGCTATAAACACAGGTAAGTAATACAGAGAAAGTACAAGTATATTGCCATAATGTATATTTAAGTATATACACATATATATACATGTTTGAAACTAAGTTTTCAAAAGCTCTAATGTAAAATCATATTGATTGGTTTTCTGGTAAGAATGGTATTTCGGGAGTTTATATTTATCACTCAAAGGTAAAATTAAAAAGATTTTTCAAAAATAGATGAATGCTTTCTGTATAATACCAGATTGATAATATTGCTTATAATGAAGGTCATTTCAATAACAATTTGTTTAGATCATCATGATATTTTGAAAACATTTCAGCACATTTTCAAAAGACTGTTTCAAATTTAGATTTCATGGTTAAACATCTGGATTTCTTTCTTGGTTCATTTAGCTATGTTTAATATATACACCCTGCACTCCTTCAGAAAATAAAAATAGACTTTGTGAACACTCCAGAGGTGAAAGATAACAGCATTACACAAAATTAAGGGTCTTGGAAAACTCAGTTTGAACACAGTTTTAATTCTAGAAAACACATTGAGATTCCTTGAGGAGACGATATTATGCATATTTTAGCATCATTAAGTAACAGCAGCGTTTCAGAATTATGAAGCATACTCAAAATTCATTTGCTCGAGTACAAGTAACATCACAAATATTTAAATATATTTAGAATCCAATATTAGTGTATCTTGAATTGTGTTGTTCTAAATATTAGTTCAGAGCTCTTACCTTTAACCCATGCCATATTTTAATCTGTTCCCTTGACGTAGGATTTATTTCCACAGAATCTGTGTTGTCTAAATTTTGCATAACAGCTATAGTCAGTCAGTTCTAGAACCTCACATAAGATAATTTTCCATGTTCATAATATTGTCATTCCTTCTTACAGATTTTGAAATAGGTTGTTGAACATAAATCTTTAGATACACTTTATGCTTTCTTTATTGTTATTATTTGGGATTTCTTTACACTAAATTCTGTGCATTTCATATTTCCCAGTCACTCCAATTAGGTGGACTCCTAATATGCTTTTTGAAACTATTTTAACTTTCTATATATTTATATTAATAAAACAGTTCAACAAGTATATAACTCTATACCCAGCCTTGAATAATAGAAATACTTATTTCTCCAGTTGGGGTCAATTATAGGGAAAACTAATATCCTGCCATTCTACTAATTTGTCTTACCTACCATTTGTCTTACGTACTGTAGCTCACCTTTTAGTACTACCATGTAATGGAAAAACATCTTCTATTTTAATGACTGAAATCATAGGTACAAACTACCAGCATCTTTATTATTATTATTACTATTATTATTATTATTTATTATTTTATTGCACTTTAGGTTCTGGGGTAAATGTGCAGAACATGCAGGATTGTTGCATAGGTACATACATGGCAATTTCGTTTGCTGCCTCCATCCCCCATCACCTGTATCTGGCATTTCTCCCCATGTTATACCTTCCCAACCTCCCTACCCCCCCCCGTTCTACCCCTATTCCCCCCTCTACAAACCCCAGTGTGTGATGCTCCCCTCCCTGTGTCCATGTGTTCTCATTGTTCAACACCCACCTATGAGTGAGAACATGCAGTGTTTGATTTTCTGTTCTTGTGTCAGTTTGCTGAGAATGATGGTTTCCAGATTCATCCATATCACTACAAAGGATACAAACTCATTGTTTTTTATGGCTGCATAGTATTCCATGGTGTATATGTGCCACATTTGCCCTATCCAATCTATCATCGATGGGCATATGGGTTGGTTCCAGGTCTTTGCTATTGTAAACAGTGCCACAATGAATATACATGTGCATGTGTCTTTATAATAGAACGATTTATAATCCTTTCGATATGTACCCAGTAATGGGATTACTGGATATATACGCAGCAATCGTTGAGAAATTTCTATTTCTAGGTCCTTGAGGAATTGCCACACTGTCTCCTACAATGTTTGAACTAATTTACACTCCCACCAACAGTGTAAAAGTATTCCTATTTCTCCACATCCTCTCCAGCATCTGTTGTTTCCTCATTTTTTAATGATCGCCATTCTAAGTGGCAAGGAAACATCAATTACACATGAACTGACTCATTAAATATCTAAAAGAAATTAATGTACCAATGTAGCAAGCATCTTGAAGAAAAATGCTGAATGAATAGAGGACAAGGAGATGGGTTTATGTTTTATAGAGAATACTTGTACATTCAAACTGTAAAACCAGAAAAAGAACTATGAAACTCTCATGTCACGGACATGATCAAGTAACAGATGTGGAAATGAAAGCCTCTTCTTCGTCACTTCATTTATCCTATTTCCACCCTCAAACAGTATTTCCTTCCTCTCATGTCTCCTCAAGTCTTATGTGGCTCCTTCTTTTCTCTCTTCCTTTTCCTCATTTATATTTCTTTCTCAATCCTGGCTATTCCTTTGTGACTACACATCCTCATCAGTCAATCTTAAGTCCCAGCAAGCAGCAACTTTTTAAAGGTCAATTTATTCACTATAGGAAAGGGTAGTAAAACTAAGTAAATGCCACTTAATATTATTAAAATATGAAACGGTACTAGTTCAAACAGATTAGTAAAATAGCCTGATTTATCTCAAAATCTAAAGTTAGAATTTTAAAACAGTTTAAAATTTAAATTTTAAAATGAATTTAAATGTATACATTTAATTTTATTTCCTGCATTTTTGTTTTTTGCATTTAATTATAAAACACTATAAATAATAAACAAGTAAACAAAAAAGCAAATAAAATGACAACTGAAAAGAATAATGCTTTATCCCCAGGTGTTCTGTTTTTATGAAATATTTCCTATGTCAATACTTATTTTGATGAGCAATAGGTAAATTTGACATGGGTCAAGTCTGTAGCTGTCAAGATTCAAATTACTAAAGGTGAGGATTCCTGAATGTTTGACTAAACTGAATAAGTATCTATTTCCCATGGGCTTTTGAAAGAGTAGCCCTTAGCAAAATTAGTCTATTTAGCCCATCAGAGACTTTCAGCCACCATAGTATTTCCATTCTCAATCCCACTTAATGTATTTTCCATTAGTGGTTTATGAATATTTATTAGTGCCTTATATTTTTTTCTGATTATAATATCAACTTTTGAAAATTCAGCCTTCTTTTTTCTTTTATACACACATAGTCACACTTTCACCCTTTAACCCTGGGGATTCAACCAGCTTACGATTGAAAATACATATTTGAATTTACAAAACCATTAAAATCACAATAATAAAAATAATACAAATAGGAATGCAATATAGCAACTATCAATACCACATTGACATTATATTAGGTATTATAAGTAATCTAGAGATGATTTAAAAGTAAACAGGAAGACATGCGCAGGTTATAGCAAATACTACACCATTGAAAATAAAGAACTTGAGCATCCGATTTTGGACTTTGAATCTTGTTATCTATGGAGTTAGGGAACCAGTTCCTCCACAGATAATGAGGGACAACTGTATTTCTTTTTGCTATGATGGTCAAATCAGTTTTAAAGAATGGTTCAAAATCTATCATCTGGAAGAGAAGAACAACATGAGTAAACCTTTAAATTATAAATGCATTGAAGTTATCTCTTCTTTAAAAACGCAATGAAATACCATATATAACACACAAAAAATGGGGAAGGCAATTCCAACAAGAGAGGAAAACAGGGCTAGGAAAACATCTGACATACAGTATTGTCCTCACTGACTTACAGGTTAGCAGCAAGGAGTACATGACAAATTTTAACTGAAACAGCAAGGTGAATTTATGGTAAGTTGAAACAAAGTCATAACATATGAAGAGAAAACAAGTTTTAGGAAATGTGAAATGCAAGCTTTGTATAATAAGCTTTTATGTCATCAGCTCTATAAATAAAAATGATACCTGCTTTGTAGGATCAAAATAATAAAATTTATATTACAGGATATCTGAAACAAATTTTAAGCAACTTCTACAAACTATTTTGAAACTTCTGTGATGTTCAAATTCTGATGTTAAATGTGTATAAGAAAAAAAATAGAAATCTATTGGTGAATCTTGGCCACTGCACTATATCTGAATCTGCAGACTAATTCCCTAGCATATGATAGCTACTCACTGGGAATAACTGTATAATTTGGGGTGGGTAGTTACCATTAGAGCATTAGATAACACTCTATTCTCTAACATTGTGGCTGATGAGATACATATAAAAAGACAAAAAATGTAATTATTACTAAATATCAAATAACTATTGACAAATAAAAACTAAGGAATATACATGAGTATATTTTTGCAACAAATTATTTAATACTTTATGGGTTCTAGCCACTGTGACTTATGCAGAATTTCAATAGTGTGCAGAACAAAACATCTGCCCTAAAGGAATTTTGGCAAAGTGTTAAAGAAATTAAATCCCAGGCACAAATAGTTTTATGCTTTACAAACACACTTATATCTGCTATTTAACTTATGTTTTTGAAAACCCTCAGTTTTAAGATTTCCTGGTATTTCTCAACTGAAGATACTAATTTCCAGGCTGCCAACCTGATACCGTGAG
This sequence comes from Sapajus apella, assembly GCF_009761245.1. Taxonomy (NCBI): domain Eukaryota; kingdom Metazoa; phylum Chordata; class Mammalia; order Primates; family Cebidae; genus Sapajus; species Sapajus apella. The sequence continues at coordinate 11,510,415 of NW_022436996.1, forward strand.
TGACATCAACAGCCTAAAAGTAATTTTTTAAATTGACAAAAGTTTTCTTGATTTTGTTTCATTCTACTGCTCAGGTCTTTGAAGCTAAATCTTGGGCTCTGTTTCCTAAATGTTCATTAAACATTGAAATGAGCACTTTGATGGAAATAAAAAACAGTTAAGCAAATATGCATGTGATTCCATGTCTCCATGTGATATGTTTCATAGTCTAGCAGCTCTGGTGCCTCTGTCCTGCTGTTTTTCCTAACTTGCCATCCAGCTGCATCATGAGACACTAGCAAGACTCCTCCCTCATCCCCCATCATGGTTTTATAGATTAGATACCATGAGGCACTTGTATAATCTGGACATAGCCAGGCCTAGTGGACTCTGATTTCAGTCTCAGTTGCCACTCACTAGTTATCTGACCTTTGGTAAATCATTTAACCAACTCAATGCTCAGTTTACTCATCTGTAAAATAAAAGTTTGTACTAGATAGTCTCTTAAATCACTTTGAGCTGGAAAATGTCATGAGTTTATGAACACAATAAACATTAGGCTCCTGAAATGTTAGCACAGTCCTAGTTTTTTTTTTGTTTGTTTGTTTGTTTTGTGGATAGAAAGTTCCTTTGAAAATGGAAGCTAATGTTGCATTCATTGAAAATAAAAAGAATTGATTATTATTTGTCAATGTGGTAATCATCTAAAACTAAGCGGTAGAATGTCTCATTAGGAATGGGAAGGGGTGGAAATAAAATCAAGGATGACAAGTAAAAAATACACTAAGTGAGAGAATTAAAAAGTCACTAAGTCAATGAAACAGGGAGTAGGAATTCTATTCATTGAATTATTTAGTTACTCATTCAAGAAACTGGACACAACTTTAAATAAAACAGAAACCACAGTACTTGTATATTTATGTTGTGGTCAGGAGGAAAGGATGGGACATATTTACATATTAATAAACATTAAGTTATAAATAAGGAATAAATCAGGTAAAAGAAAATAAAAGGGAGTAGAGATGATACAATTTAACACTGTAGGTCATATTGTATAATTACAAGCCTATCAAGTTACTGAGACAAAATGTCATAATCTCAATTCTGTTAAGCCCTATTGTGGGTATTTATTGGATATGTACAATATTATGAAATGGGAGGAGGAATTAAAAAATACGTCCAAGGCCTAGGGGCATAAAATCTATGGGAGAACAAAGGGCACGTGGAGCAATTAAATGACAATGAAAGTTAATGTGATATTAAATGTCAAAATTAGTTTTAGAAACAATAATCATTGGGGTAGGGGAAGTGAGCAAAAGAGCAAACTGAGTTTGTCACTGACTTAAAAATGTATTTATTTTAAATGTTAGATATATTATTTTCATCATCAAACTCTCAGGGTATTTCTTTTGAGTTTTAAGGGAAACAATCAAATTATATGATCAGATGATAAAGGAAACCTAAATTTAATAGCTGTTCAGTAGATAATGGCAAGATGTTGCTGGCTTACAATTAATTATGTATCAAACAGCAGCAGAGCCATTCTTTTCTGGCTGGAGATGATTAACTCCCCAGCTATTAATCATCTAATTGTTAAAATTGATTACCTAAAAACTTGTTAGCATTTTAAATTAGCTCCACTGTCCCTCACCTTTTATAAACTATGTAACTGGACAAAACCTATTAAAGCTTTGATTAGATTTACAATAAGCTGTCCATTTTCTATTATTTTCAAGGTGAAAATCTGTCAGGGTTTTAGAGAGGTAGCTCCTTTCAGATTTTGAAGAAAAAAATGAATGTAAACAATGAAGAGACAAGAACAGCCAAACTGGGACTCTGGACTGCATATAATGGGCCTTTGGACTGTAAGCATAAGGGAGAGTAATTTAATAAAGTCTGGCTTGTGTTTTATTATACCTCTATATTTAATACACACATCTGGTAGAAATACAAATAAATAAATATATATATATATATACACACACACATATATATATGTATATGTGTATATATATATATATATATACACACACACACACACACACATCTATATTTGAAATTACTCATCTATGCTACTTATTGAACACAATTTCCATTTAGTTTTGGAGTTTGACACAACAGTAAAAATGTGCATTTCTCTTAAGTTCTTTTTCTTAGTACAAATAGTTTAGCACTGACTGCTCCAGTAACCTTCTAACCTGTGTACATCCTCTTGCCTTTCTCTAATTGACACTTCAACGCTGCTTTCACTGTGGTGTTTCAAAAATCAGAATTTGCTCATTTGAAGCTCTTTTTTAAAACTCACAATGATCATGCCTATGTTTTAATCAAAAATGCTTCTGTCTCAACAGTATAATATATGTGTATGTGTCAGCTGTTTTAAGCTACTCTCCCGAGGTCGTGTTTTGCTGTCTGAGGAGCCCTAATGAAGAACATGTTTGCTGTACTGGGGCTTAATCAGCAATTCAAAGACTCATCAGAAGCCCACCTTCTTGAGATGAGAAAGTATAATACTTCAACTGCATTCCACTTGAATGAGCCCTGGAGAGTTTATTGTTCTACTTCACAATGGAAATCGTTTTTTATTGTTGAAATGAGTGGTCCTCAACACTTGTAGTCCAGTTTACAATACTGAGTAGGCACCGCTACATTTTTTTTATTACATTTTAAGTTCTGGAGTACATGTGCAGAACATGCAGGTTTGTTACATAGGCATACACATGCCATGGTGGTTTGCTGCATCCATCCCCCCAACATCTACATTAGGTATTTCTCCTAGTGTTATCCCTCCCCCATCTCCCCACCCCTTGCTTTTCCTCCCTTGGCCCCCATCCTTTGACAGGCCCCGTTGTGTGATGTTCCCCTCCCTGTGTCCATGTGTTCTCATTGTTCAACACCCACTTATGGATGAGAACATACAGTGTTTGGTTTTCTGTTCTGGTGTCAGTTTGCTAAGAATGATGGTTTCCAGCTTCATCCATGTCCCTGCAAAGGACGTGAACGCATTCTTTTTATGGCTGCACAGTATTCCATGGTGTATATGTGCCACAATTTATTTATCCAGTCTATTCTTGACAGGCATTTGGGTTGGTTCCAAGTCTTTGCTATTGTAAACAGTGCCACAATAAATATACACTAGAGTTTAAGAAGAAATCAAAGCCACTTGGTCTATACCAAATATATTTCCACTGAGAATGGCGGCCTAGGACCAAGAGGCCATCCCCTTCTATGGTAAACAGCCGACACCCTGCCTGGTTCTGACCTGATATGCAGCACAGTACTATTTCTGGAACATTGTCATATTTGAACGTAAGCCTTTCATTTAAGATCATGGTAGATTATCTAAAAGGACAGAAAGCTGAGGATTTTATTCAATTCACAGAACAGATTGTGCTTTTTCCCAGTTAATAAGTGTTTTAATGTATAACAGAATTAGCACTGAGGCTTTTGTTTTCCTTTTTCCAGTCTAAAAATTGTGTATATTTAACTGTATATATTTACAGTATACAACCTGATATTTTGATACAGGTATACATTGTGAAATGATTACCACAAGTGAACCAATTAACACACCTGTGGCCATTATCTACAGTGACTACTGGGAGATACAGGTATCTAACAAACAAACAAGCAAAAAACCAGTAAGTGCAAATGACCCAACTGGCTTACATCATTCACAAGAAACATCAAGGGCTCCCCACTGCATAGTTGATAAGGGGGAAACTCACTTGCAAGTCATCCAAGCTTTCCATGACCTCCCCACTCCCTCATTACAGCTGCTTCTCTTGACAGACCTGGTCAGACCATATCATTCTTACCTTCTTCTTCACCTCTATTATTCTATGCATTTTCTCAAGATGAACCCTCTACCTGAAACATCGTGCCACACAACTGAATCTTACTCATCTTATACAACTGAATTCAGGTGTGGTCTCCCCAAAAGATCTCCTCCATCTTTGCAGGTTTGGTTGGGTGTCTGCCTCCTCGGTGTGCTTCCTGAACAGGCCGAGGTGCTTTTTGCCATTGTGGGTTGAAATCGTCGGTTTAGCCACTGGACCCCTGCTCTACTTAGTGAGCAACAAATTTAACAGCAGGTGCTTTATCTTTTTCTGACAAACATAATACTCAGCAAAATGCTACTTGACCTAAATAAAATCTCTGTGAGTACTTCAGAGGATATCTAGAGGGAATATCAGGGACATCTCCCTTTCCAAAAAAGAAATGTTTACAATGAGCATTTTCTTAAGATGCTGACCTACATATTAATAGAGCAAATAAAATCGTCTTCAGATATTTCTTCTGCTAACAATTACATATACACTTCCATAAATATTACTGAGTAGAGCTTGTTATTAGAGTTTTGAGAATTTTCTTATGTAATAAGAAAACATCCTGGAAAACATGACCCTGTATGTCAGTGATCTGCATTTAGTCAGCATGATAGTGAAAATAGCAGGCAATTGGGAAACATCTACATTAATAAGGTTATACAAATTATTTGGTTTTAGTGTGTGTGGATAAGTGCTAGTCTTAAATTTCTTATGTGAGGAACACTGAAATCATCTCACCATATTCTGGATGTGGCTGACAAATGACCTCATCCCTGTATCCTTCTTGTGCTAAATGCCCTGGATCTAAAGCACCATTCTCCTCAGTGGTAGTAAATTATTGACTTTGATTATGCTTTAAGAATTATAATATCAGCTCCATTATTATGTGCATGTATATTCCAAATACACCACCTAGGCTTCAGTGAGTCACTTGTTTCCTGCAAATTACCAGAATGAGTGTATATAATCTGTCGTTTTATCCTATGCAATGCAAAGGACAGTGTGTAACAAGTAATCGTTTATTGAACAATAGCAGTATCATGAGGATTTCTTGTATTTATTTTACTGATTACCTGAAAACTGCTGATGCTGGTTTATAGGGACATATGTTTCCTATAGTAAATACTCCTTCACATATCAACTAGAATTACAAAATAATTCCAAATTCAAGCATTTATAACTTCAACAGAAAAAAAAGCAAAAATCAATCTCTTCCTGATCCCTATAATTCTCCAAGAAGAAAAAACAAAAAGAAAGCCAAGGAAGTAAATATTCCTGGTTTATATGTAATGGACATGTCTGCAGTTTTATATTTAAAAATGGATAAGAAAAGAGAATAATATATTTTGAATATATACTATAGAAAATCTGTTATAGCTTCTTATATAAAGTGTTTAAACATGACAATGGCGTTATTATCAGGTATTGAATGTTCACTTATAGACTGGTAAACTTTAAAATGAGGACATTACAATCCAAGACTGTTCTTTCTACACTACTCTAATTTTGGAAGTATTTATGAAAGTTGTAATTGTTAGGAATAGTAATAATCTAAGTGATGGTATTTATTTAATTGCATGGCTGAGTAAAATTTATTGACATTTCTTTGGAAAATGAGAAAATTTAGATTTCCATGCAAGAATATTAGCTTAAAATATCTTAGTATTCAGTTCATCTAATTGCCCACCTAAACAAGAAAATTTGCATAATTGCTTAGCAAACACTGGTTCTACAAGCGAAAATTGAATGGCACTTTAAAAATAATGAAGTAGTTTGGAATGCAGAGATGAAGGCCCACAAATAAAGGAAGCTAAAAGAAAAACATAGTTCTCTTACCAATTTTATTTTATTTACCCCGTCATTTCCTTCTCAATGCAGTGGGCATTCTAGACTCTGAAATTTGTTTTACAATCAAATCATAAAATGTTTATATACAGTATTCATGTATTGTTACCTAGATATGGTTTCCCTGATAGTTCCTACATGTATTTTCTAGAAATGTTGAGAATGATGTTCTTTTTTTTGAAAGAAAACCTTTTTTTGTTTCTCTATACCAATGATACACTGTATAGGATATCTCAAATGTTAAAAAAAGGATGCCTATCTATTAATATAAAATGCAATTGTTAAAGCTTTCAAAATATCTCTGAAGTATAGTCATGGTCCTTATAGTGTCCACCCGTAGCATGTCGAAGTCCTAGTATAGCTGACCAATGGGTTCGTTTTGCCTGCTGCCCAGACAGAGCCACTTTATCAAGATAGGGGAATTGCAATAAAGAGCTTAATTCACGCAGAGCTTGCTGAATTGGAGACCGAAATTTTATTATTACTCAAATCAGTCTTCCCCAAAATTTGGAGGCTGGGGTTTTTCAAGGATAATTTGGGAGAAGAAAGAGGCGGTGACCTGGCAATGGGTGCTTGCTGCTAATTGGTTGTGGGTGCCATCATAGGGGAGTGGGAAATGGTCCTCATGCGAGCTGAGTTGCTTTTGGGTGGGGACCACTGGAGTGATTAGTGGGTCCAGGTGGAGTCATCCATCATCAGAAGTGTGTGCAAAAAAACCCTGAAAAGACATCTGGAAAACCCAGTCTTGGGTTCTACAAATAGTGATGTTATCTGCTGGAGTCATTGGAGAAGTTGCATATCTTGTGGCCTTTGAAATAATGGTGGGTAATCTTTTATGGCATTTACACCATAGCAGAATTTAAGTTCCTCTCATCCTTTAAACCTCGTGGTCTCTCATTAGCTGTACAAAGGGGGTTGAGAAGGGCTACTATCATTTAAACTATAAACTAAATGTCTCCCCAAATTAGCTTGGCCCAAACCCAGGAAAAATTAAGGGCAGTTTGAAGGCTAAAGGCAAGATGGAGAGTTGGTTAGAGTAGATCTCTTTCACTGCCATAATTTTCTCACTGTTACAATTTTTGTAAAGGCTGTTTTACTAGTTGCCAGTATCTGTGAATGTAACCTTGTGTGGAAATAGGGTCTTTGTAGATGTAATGAAGTTAAATGAGGTCATACTGGATTAGGGCAGGCCCTAGTCCTATATGGCCAGTGTCCTCATAAGAAGAGACACAGACACACATAATGAGGAGGCCGCCATGTGAGCGTGGATGCCGAGACAGGAGCCGTGAGCCTGCAAGGGAAGGCACACAAAGGACTGCTGGCAACTGCCAGGAACCAGGAGAAAGGCCGGTAACAGACTCCCTCTCAGAGCCTCCAGAAAAAAAAAAAAAAAAAAAAAAAAAAAAAAAAAACCCTGCCAAGATCTGATTGCAGACTTTAACCTCCACAACTGTGAGAGAATACATTTCTGTTGTTTTAAGTGACCCAATCTGTGGTACTTTGTTTCAGTAGCCCTAAAAACTAATACAATGGACACATAAAAGTCTAGATTTAACAGCAGGGTGTCCTGATGCTTTTAAAGTCAGATGCTTATTAGGCACTGAACTGGAATCTTATTAAGTGATTAAAGCCAAATGGAACAGAGCAAAACAAAACTCATCTTTTTTCAAAGACCTGACTTTTAGTATTCACAAATAGATTAGAAGTTGTTAGCAAACGTACACATGTGGCCATCTCTTGTATCCTCAATGAAATTCCATGGAAATGCTCTACTAAGCATTACACTAGATTTTGAAAAAAAAAAAAAAAAGTTACAGGGCCTAACTATTCAATAGTAACTGTTCTAACACTTAAAATATACTACTTCACTTAATCACCAAACTATTCCTAAGAATTAAGTCACATACACACGTATGTTTACTGCAGCACTGTTTACAATAGCAAAGGCTTGGAACCAACCCAAATGCCCAACAAAGATAGACTGCATAAGGAAAATATGGCACATATACACCATGGAATACTATGCAGCCATAAAAAGGATGAGTTCATGTCCTTTGCAGGGACATGGATGAAGCTAGAAACCATCATTCTCAGCAAACTGACACAAGAGCAGAAAACCAAACACTGCATGTTCTCACTCAAAAACGGGTGTTGAACAATGAGAACACATGGACACAGGGAGGGGAACATCACACATCTGGGCCTGTCGGGGAATGACGAGGCTAGGGGAGAGCTAGCAGGTCATGGGGGGATTGGGGAGGGATAACATTAGGAGATATACCTAATGTAGATGATGGGCAGATGAATGCAGCAAACCACCAAGGCACAGGTATACCTATGTAACAAACCTGCACATTCTGCACATGTACCCCAGAACTTAAAGTACAATAAAAAAAAGAAAAAAAAGAAAATTTCTAAACTATTACTGTATTGAGAAATGATAATATAAATGATTGTTGCCAGTTCTAAAACTTTGCATTAATGTCTAAATTACCCATCTAATTAAATGGAGTAATAATCACCACTACTACAACATGTTTGACACATCAGTGCAATTAATTACTAATTGTCTACACCCTACCCCAGGCTATTGGTGTCTGGAAGGCCTAGGCCAACCTCTAGCCTCCATAGGACACAAAAGGCCAATGGTCACCTAATGCAGGGCTCAGGCTCTATTCTTTTCAGCAATTGTTCATGTTGTACAGCTCAGAAAATAGTGAGCGCCTTATCGTTTAATATGTTTACACAGGTTATATCTCTTTCTCTAAATAATACCTTTCAAATTATTAGTTTTTTTTGTATTGTATATTTAATGACCACTTCCTCTACACAGTCTATAATTGTTTATTAACACATCATAAGACTGAAAACACCAAACCAAAGACAGATATACAATCTACAATAAAGAGTAAATACGTAACAGACAGTGAATGGAAATGGACGTAAGGTACTCCAAAATAAGTGTCATTTCTATTTTTTATTTCAGAGTTTCTTTGGACATTAGTAATCACCATGAAAATTATTCAATATTTGCAGTTATCCTAGAAGGATAATTCTTTAATAAAAATGTGGCAGTTTTCACCTTATGTACAGAGCTCAATTTGTATATATAGGCATCTAAAATTGATTTAGGTCAGCCTCAGCATGAACAGAGTATGTAGGCACTTCCCTGCATGAGCTACTTTTGTGTCCCCTAAGCATAATAGATAATTGCCTTCTCTAGGGAGACTACCGGGGTCTTTTGTAATGTGGAAAGCTGCAACATTAGCAAACTCAGGTATTTGAAAGTGAGCGAGTGAAGTGGTGCTACTCTATGGGATGATAAACAAACGGAGCTGGAGAAACTGTGCTGACAGCATTTTGGAACGCACAATGGGAATAAGAACTACTAAAACCAGAAGCTGCACCAAACCAGAGGCATAGTCCTTTGTGGACAAACGAGACACCTTCTTTCTTGTGAAATAACTGGAGAAAAAAAGTTTTGGATGAATGGAATAAAAGAAGAGACCACAAAAGCTCAACTTTTCGTTCCTTTAGAAGTTAGTCGTGAAATCTGAAAAAAAAAACAAAGAAGGTACTTGTCCCCTCATTTTTTAAAGAAGAGCTCTTATGTTCAGCCCAATGTATTCAGCTCTTGCAACGTGCCAACATTTGGGTCCCCGCAGGTCTTTCTGGAATGTAAGCCAGTACTCTTACAGTGTGTTTACTGAAAGTTATGCTATGTAATGATAGTTTTGGACATTTATCAGATTATTATTTCCCATCTCTGTTTCATCATTGAAACAATAGTTTTTAAAAAAATAAACAACAAAACCAAAAGGTTGCCTTTCCTTAAAAAGAAAACACACAGAGGATACATAGAAAAACAGTGGAGAAAGAGAAATGGATTTCAAATATGCAGATGTCTTTGAAAACTGAATTTAAGGACAAACAAGTTATCCATTTTCAATTAGAAAGAATATGTAAAGGTAGTGAAACTCAGTGAAAAACTCAGGGATAATGGAAAATATGGAAAAAACTCCCCAATGTTCTCGGAAACCACAGTGTAAGCAGCAGTAATTGCTAAAGTGGTTTTTCTTTGTTATATATTAAAATCTAGAAATCTGCCTGTGAACTGAAATGCAGATTTTTAACATGATTTCAAATCATTAATTTAATCTAAAAAATAAGGCAAAGCAGGGTCTCTTACTCTTATATGTCTCTCAATATTTTCAATTTAAGATTGTTTCAGCAGCCTTGTGAAATGTCTAGCTTAGTTATTTTCTCTTATAGTTTAGTGGCATTGGATTTCTTCATCGCCTCAGCAAAGCTGGCCTTTGGGCTGAAGGATTCAAATAAAACAAGACCAAAGGGGCAGACAGAATGATGTGATGCAAGAATTAAAAAGTAATTGAATAAATAAAATCCTTCTTATTACATAAACATTGGGTGGGAAACAGACTAGATTCAATTTAACAAAAAATGGAGTGATTTATTTTTGTAAGAGAAATCTTCCTTATTTCAGAAGCTAATAAAGGGAAACCATCCTGTGAATCTGAAAACCCTAGGAAAAAGGCATCCTCAACTTTCAGTTAGCCAATTGGACATAATTGAAAAAGAAGCACAAACCCATTTCAACTTGTGAACATGGAGACAGAGGTTGCATGCTTAACTTTGGCATACTAGGAACACAGAGAGGAGCCCTCTCAAATAACTGTCAAAGGAATCAATCCATGAGACAAAAGTAAACTTCTTGGAGAAAGATAGTGTTATTTTTTCTGTTTTTATAATTTCTTGGTGGTGGGAGAGGAAGTCACAGGAGCAAGTAATTAACCGCCAAGCAATAGACATAATACTGAGAAGAGAGAAACTCATAAGTCTTTATCCAAACTTCAATAATATTAAGCTGAACAATAAATGTTAGTGACAGCCAGGGACTCAAAATTATTTATTGCTCCTAAGTTGTAAAATTAAAACTTACTATTTTCAATCATTTCATTGCTCTTTAAGTGAAGATAAAATATGGCATCCTTCATTCTAATTAAACAACAAAGGTTTAAGGAATAGAGGTTTCCAGTCATTGAATGCTATTTTCCCACTTATCAGACTCCAAGTAGTCCTTAGCACCCCCATGCACAGTTACCCACCAAGAGACACAATTCTTCCAGTCAGTGACGCCACAAACAAGCCACAGAATCTTTTATTCCAGTCCTCATTTTCAAGAAATTTCTCTTTGATAGAAATTAGCCTGAGCTTATCAGGAGAAAAAGTGGAAATTAAATTTATTTCATTGGTTAGTGGACAATTAATCTTACAGAATTGGAGGATAGCACTGAGATTTTAATAATATGTGACAGTGTAAATATTTAGGTCAGTCAACAACATGTGCACTGACTATAACTATGCATATGGTAAACAAAATCGACTAGCATATGGCATATTAAAAGAATACCTAAGTTGGAAGCTTTCGTATCGAATCAGGATGGCAATTGTTATTATATTGAAGTTTATTGGCTGCTGCCTAAAATGTATTTTCATAGCATTATAATTTTATTAAACATGTAGAAGAAGCAGCTGACAATAATTTCAAATGAGTTGCTTAATTTTGCAAAGGCATTGTATTCCTGTTTTGGCAATGCCATTGGTCATCCATGTGACTTTGAGCAAACTACTAACACCCTTACGCCTCAGTTGAATTATCTGTAAAGTAGGGATAATACACCACTGAACTTCCAGGATCATTGAAGTACTCTACGAAATGCTAAAGAACTGTGCGGAGTCCATGGCACAAAAAAGTACTAAATTAATATAAGTTCCTATCATTTTCCCAGTCTTGCCATCATCATTACTTAATGAAAAAACCAAGGTGCATTAAATAAAACTAGGTTAAATTTGTTATATTTGTTTTGAGATGGAGGGTCACTCTGTCACCCAGGCTGGAGTGTAGTGACATGATCTTGGCTCACTGCCTCTGCCTCCCGGGTTCAAGCAATTCTCCCAGCCTCCTGAGTAGCTGGGATTACAGGTACCCACTATCACACACAACTTTTTTTTTTTTTTTTTTTTTTTTTTTTTTTTTAGTAGAGACAGGTTTTTGTCACATTGGCCAGGCTGATTTTGAACCCCTGACCTCAGGTGATCTGCCTGCCTCAGCCTCCCAAAGAAAACTTGGTTAAATTTGAAAGTGAGATTGTGGCTAAACATTTGTACAAACAGCTCTCTGCATCTTTTGGTGGTTCTCTCCATGGCAATTTAAAGTAGACTATTTCTAAATAATACCTGCCACACATAAGAATCTCTCACCCATATAACGTCTCTTAAAGAAACCACTCAGGTGGACGTCTACTTACAGGATAAACAGAGGCAATTTCACAACCAGTTAAGAAACCAATCTTGGAGCTGTTTGCCTCTTGCCACAGACTTCTCTTCTAATGAGAGTCTGTCTTATTGAATATCTTTCTAGATATAATCGAGACCCCCATTCATTTTAATTTTCCTGATTATTGAAGACATTTTATTATCAAGTACTATAGCTGCATAATAGAAGTACGATCATATCTGGCAGTTACCTAGTCCAAGCTCCTGCTCAGGCTTCACCTTTCCTCACTAATGAACATTTCTTCCTCCTTAAAGATTGCAAATCATGCTCACATATTGATCTGCTTTGATCACAATAACCACTGACATAGGTTGGTAGATATTATAATGACCATCTCCATGGTAGGAGTGAGAAAACTGGGACTTGGAGACATTAGGTCCCTTGTTCTAACTCACCCAGGTGGTTCACAGAATGATAGCCTCATAAAATGTCAGCCTGATTATTTGGTCAATAGTGTCAATCATAAATGGGTACAAGGGGCAAACACAAAATCAGTGCTTCTCTCAAGCCTGTTGTCAGGCATCAGAAGCAAAGGTGTTTGTATTGCAGCAAAGTACAACCTGCCTGGCTGCACTGTCTTTTAGAAACATTTTGGGGACAATTTAAAATTGTTAAACAAAACCTCTAAAGGCTAAATATTGTTTTGGGGTCTCAAGTTTTTTTTTTTTAATCACTGGTTTCTTTGACCCCATAGATCTTCTTTTAACCCCAGGAGGGGAACTTGTATGTATAAGGTCACTCAACTAGCACTAGAACTCCTAAGGATCTGTCCTACTTACAGCACAGCTAGGACCCTGAAACATGCTTTGCTTTATTTTTTCTGCAGACTTAGCTTTCGTACCAATGTGCCGCACAATGCTGAAGTCAGGGAATCTACCCAAAGCTTCCAGCCATTGTTTAGCAATGAGTTCTATACTTTAGGTATCTGTTTCCCTTTGCCAAAACCCCATGTTCTTTCCATATGGTTGTATCTCAATTTAGCGGGTAAGTGAATGATGTAGAGGGCATGTTAATGACCTATGGCAGCTATTCTTCTCCTCTCAGGCTAGCACAGGTAGGTCAGCATCACCTGAGATCCCACACTGTGACTTAGACATTATTAGGAGCAGTTTAACATTTGCTGAATGCTCTAATGGAATTCTGGAGCCAACAATGGGGATAAAACGATGAACGTGACATAGCCTCTGAGTGCCCAAAGCTCACAGGCCTCTAAAGCTGTGGTTCACATATTTTTCCACCAAGTCTTTCAAATAGGCAATTAAGTAATCTTCATCCGGCTACAATATAAAAATATAATAAACATGCATTATAACTTGGTTTGCAACAATAGTCTTGTTGACAAAACTATTAGTGATGCATCAAAAGCAATATTTTGCTGCTCATCAATTTGGGTATGTTTGATTTTCTTTTTTCCCTCATTGCCAAATGGAAATGAATCCAGTATATGGCCTGTAGGGAGTTTGCTGCTGAAACTGTATACAAATCAAAACTAGGGCCATTAAAAAAGTGAGAGGTCCAGCAGGATCAGGTCCTGAAAAGTTGAGTAAGGTAGTAGACAAATAATGCTGGACAATAGAGAAGGGCTTTAATGAGAGCCCTCTGTTCATATACAGAGTCATCAAAGACCCAGAGACTTGCTGCATTTCACAATATCTGCGACTCCATACAGATTTTTTGTTGTGTTTTGTTGAGATGGAGTTTCGCTCTTTTTGCCCAGGCTGTAATCTCCCACCACCGGCCACCGCCACGCCCAGCTAATTTTTGTATTTTTAGTAGAGACGGGGTTTCACAATGTTGGCCAAGCTGCTGTCGAACTCCTGGCCTCAGGTGAACTGCCCGCCTCAGCCTCCCAAAGTGTTGGGATTATAGGCCTGAGTCACCATGCCTGGCCTCTATAGAGTTTTAGAGTATAAAAATACTTATACTTGTTTTATCTCTTTCTGTTCTCATAGAGTAGGAATTACTTGAGTAGGTAAGAGTGTTACTGAATAGTGTTTTCAGATGAAAAAAAAAAAAAACTAGCAAACAAAAAGGTTAAGTGCCTAGCCTCAGTAACCCAAATAATTGGGCCAGAACTACGGCCCAGAACTTCAAACTTCTGGACAGGATCATATATAACACAGTGATTATTTCTTATCACTTATTTTGAAAGAATAGTGTTGAAATTCATAATGTGCCAAAGTATCTGTTTATCTTTGTTTTTTTCTTAGTTACATATATACCTCTAGAAATACCCTTTTATTTAATTCTTACATCTATATAATTACCAGTTAGTCATCTTAACATAACTTGAAAACCTTTGTCTGATTCTATGTTCCTATGACCATGGACATTTCCATTTCCTGCAGATACACACTTCAAGAAAAATCAATAGTACATGAAGCATTTTGTTAACACGATACTTATAAATATGTTTGTTTACCATATATTTACAAAAAGTATCTCATCTCATGTGAGGTTTAGATATGAAACAGCTTCAGTGTGAACTTCAAAGTGACTCCAGTCTGAAATGGTTCCACCTTGGTGTCTTAATTCCATGATTAGAAACTAGTTATTTTGAATACAATATGTTGTTTTTAGGGTCAGCCTACTCAAAAGCAAACAGTTATGTCTATGCTGTTCCAGACACATGATAACAGTGCAAATTTGAGCAGTGAACAGATATGTTCTAGCAATAGTGGTTCTCAGAGTCTAGTAAAGCAATCAGATGTGCAGTACAGTGCAATGAAGTATGAGCACTATGAAAAGAAATGCACAAAGCACTGTGATAGAATAGAGGAGTGAATAGTCATGATCATGTGTCAAGGAAGGCTTTCATGTGGAGCTTCTAAATGAGACGTATCTTAAAGGCTGAGTCAGGAAGAGAAGTGCACTCCAGGGGAGAACAGTGATCATGTAAGAGAATAATGACAATAATAATAAGTCAATACTTTTATTCGCTCTATGCCATTTACTTAACAAATATTATGGAAATGTCTTCCAATCCCCAGGTAACCATCTCACTATTTATATACACATGCCAGTTCATTTTATTTTTACAATGACCCTCTGAGGTAGGTTTTAGCTCTGTAGACTGGAAACAGGAGGATAAGACATAAGTAGAGAGGCTAAGACACCTGCCCATGCCATACAAGTGGCTAAAGGAGCCAGGAATGAGTATGAATCTACTGCTTGTAGAGACTGGGTTCTAACCAAGCTTTCCTCAGTAAATCTTGGCGGGGGTTGACATGTAGGATGATCAGGAATGGAAAAAGAAAGACATGTTTGGATATACTGTCTGGAATCACATTTGGAAAGGAATTTGCCATACCCCGAAGGCAACACAAAATGAACTATTCATTATTTGACACAGAGCGAATAGAAATACATAGCCACAATATAAACGATGGGTTGCAGGTGAGGTGGTTGGGCAGTAGAGAGCTTAAATCCAGAGACAAAATTCTTAACGTTATCTAGAGCCAGCACAGCTTACGAACTCTCTGCCAGGCTCCTGGTTACGGACAAAATGACAAAGATGAGGACAAGCTGAATAGTTTCCCATTAAGAAGCAAGCTACAAAGCAAATGGCCTGCCAGAGAAGCAAAAGTATTGATTGACCATTTAGTGCAAATGATGGAACACTAATTAATAACTGCAGCTGTCAGGAAGCAGTGATTGTTTGGCTTCCATATAGATTTTCTTCCTCTTACTTTCATTTGCTTTAATGTTCAAAGCTTTGTTTGATGTGAATTTAATGCTTCCTTTTCTCATTCTGTTAATTCTTTCAGTATTTGATACTGTATTTTTTTGACTATGCCTGCTTTTGTATGTTTTTTCCCCCTCTTGCATTACTAATGTTATATTTGGGGTTCTGAGAGTCTGAGATTTCTTACAAGTTTTAGTTTTGAAAACCAATGAAGTACTTCAGAAAGGCAAATGCATCTCAAGGTGAAGGTTATCGAGGGCATTTCATCTCTAGCAATAAATGTAAAGGGAGGGATACAGGTCAGCTTGAAGAAATCAACATTAAGGGGATGTGTGTATATTAAAAATGAAGGAAAAATAGCCAATAGAAAAAAAAGGCAAAAAAAAAAATCCCAGCAGACCATCTGAAATGTATGGTTATGAAGTCATTCATGGTGAACACTTTTGAATAAAGTGACAGAAATGAGTGGAATATGAAAAACAGGCTTTAAAGATCAAGTAAGATATGACACGAAAAATAAGCATGTTGTGTATAACCAAATTCAGCCAAGATATGTTGCAGATGTTAGGCTACTCCTGTTATCTTAAACTGAAAAAGTTTAAAAAAAAAAAAAAAAAAAAAAGAAAAGTAGGTCAAAATTCTAGTCATGGGGTAGTTTTTTTGAAAGAAAAGAAACAGGTGCATATGTGAAGAGCTTTATCAAGTATTAATATTCTTTTAAAGATAACTCTTGATATAAATCATTCCATCCTTTCAACTGTTTTCACTGCTTTAGGGGAAAAAAACCTTTCTATTCTTCAAAGTCCAGTTCAAATACCTCAAAATTATTACCTTCCTCTTATGTACTTTGGCACCATGCAATTTCCTGTTATCTAATATATATTAGATATATATATATATATATATATATACACACACACACATGTATATATGTATATGTATTTATATGTATATATAAATCATACATATATGCATATAAAATATATGCATATATGTATATACTGCCATACATCAATATACATGTATACATACACACACATATACATATGTGTGTATTTGCAGGAGAATAATTCTTGCAAGGGAGAATTTGCATCTTGCCAACCTGTATCCTCCCCAGCACCTGAGCCAAGGGGTTGAGCAAGGAGGTTCCAGGTTGAGTGAAGAATTGGTGAGCAATCAAACCCAGCAAACCAGGCGGGTACCTCAACTTTCCCTCGTCTGCAATGCTTTGCAATTGGCCAGCTGGAGAGCTCCTAACTTGACTAATTATTCCCAATGCCAAGGCCAGATATATATGAGTGAGGTGTACCAGCTCCTTATCTTGAAATATCCTACGGTCTTCTGACAACGTTTTGAAAGCTTTCAAAATGGTGACTGATTCAAAATTAGTGATTGTTCTAATGAGGCTAAGAAGCAGTCACAGTGGCCATTGTCTCTGTGAGGCATTTCCTGTAAAACACAAATTACATGTAAAAGACTAAATAAAAGAGGAGAACAGAAAAATTAATCAGAAGTGCTTTAGAGGCGAGGAAGCTACGACCCTAGATAATGCCTCAAAGTGCTCTTATAGCAGTAGCTTTGTCATATGCTGCCTATCCCTTGACTGCTGCTTAAATAAGTAAATAAAACTAATGAGAAATAACAACAAAATTACAAGAAGGGTACTGTAGTTGATCTCACTTACTGAGTAAGGCTTCTCTGTTTCTAGGAAAGATATGATTCTGATGGTAAACTTCAAACCTCAATTAAAATTTGTGTTAACAAGAATGAAGGGATGAGAATAGGGAACAGCCGGGCCTCTTGTCCTATACCTTTCTGTGTGTGTCTCATTTTCCCCACTTAGGGGATCAGCACGGCTTCTAAGCAGCTACCCTACAGTTCCCTTGAGACAAAATTCTGATCCCCACTACATTTGTTTTCGTATTCCAGAATTGACAGGTAGTTGTTAGATTTGGTGTTTGTGTCTTGGTCCTGTACCCATCAGCTCCTAATCCTGATCCTCGTCTGTGCTCTCATTCATCACTTACTCCTCTGACACTGGTTTCCTATTGTGAGCCACACGTCCAGCCCTGGTCTCTGAGCAGTCCCTCCCTGCCTTTGCTGATGGCCCTGGTCCAACAGCCCTTTTCATTCCTATCCTTGCAGCTTACTTCTTAGTCTTGCCACCCCAACTCTTCTAAGCTCCTAATCGATTGTGAAAACACTGAGTCTCTCCTACACAATGTTGACCTTTCTGTTGTTCTAAATCCCTGAACTAAGAGCCAGCCTGTGTTTTCCAAAATTAACAGATGTATGTTCTTGGACTCTGAACAGAGCATGGGCGTGAAAAACTTGCTTTCCCCCCTGGCCGCCCTTTGTGGCCAGCATGCCTCTCAAGATATGCCACACACACAGAGTTCATAGTCCAGAGCTCCAGTGTGGCCTCCTCTGCCTGCTATATTCTACCACCATTAACCTTCTTCACTTGAGAAGGAAAAGCTGAAACCACAGGCTGGAGACATCCAGACTGCACGCTGCCATAAATCAAATTTAGATTATGCTGTGCTTCTGAATTCTCCTTTCTGCTTATGTCTGTGTTTTATTTGGACAATCCTATCCATGACTTTGTTTCCAACTGAGCAACAAACTTTAGGCTTGACTGAGAGCCAGAACTGGCCCATTCTCAGAAGTAAGGTTCCCCAAACTTCTGGCCTGTACTCCTGAATCCAGTCACACATTTCAATCCCTTTGTTGTATATGATTTCTTTTTCATTTTAGGGTTCTCATATAAGCACTATCATGGATTGTGGTGCTGTAGATCTGCAATTGTTTTCATGATTAGAACCCATCGTGGTAAGTACAGTGAAAGAGAGTTCATGAACACAACAGGGTACTGTGCCTGATGAGTTAAGGACTTTGAACTCTCAATCACAGTTTTGTTTTGTATCTTTTTTTTTTTTTTTTTTTTTGAGACAGAATCTTGCTGTATCACCAGGAGCCAGGCTGCAGTGCAGTGGCGCAATCTCAGCTCACTACAACTTCTGCTTCCCAGGTTCAAGCAATTCTCCTGCCTCAGCCTCCCGAGTAGCTGAGACTACAGGCATGCACCACCACACCCAGCTAATTTTTGTATTTTTAGTAGAGTCAGGGTTTCATCATGTTGGTCACGATGGTCTCGATCTCTTGACCTCGTGATCTGCCCACCTCGGCCTCCCAAAGTGCTGGGATTACAGGCGTCAGCCACTGCGCCTAGCTGTTTTGTATCTTTTGAAAGAATGATATTTGACTAAGATTCCTCTCTAACACTGTTTCTATAATATGGAAAAGAATATTAATCCACATAATGCTGCCTTGAATTTGACTTCACAGATGAAATCACAATTACGTTACCCAGATAAATGATGTTTCCTACTGTGGTTGACTTTATCTGTTCACATATAGAAAATAAGCCTCTCAAAATCTCTTAAAATTCCATATTTCATTCCCATAGTGATCTTTGAAACTTTACATTTCTGAATTATAATTTATATCTCAAATATAAATAAATCAACCAAGGCATTGGCATGTAATAATCACTATTTTTTTTTTGCCGGGGCGGGTGGATCACCTGAAATCAGGACTTTGAGACCAGCCTGACTAACGAGAAAGAACTCTGTCTCTACCAAAAACACAAAAATTAGCCGGGTGTGGTGGTGTGCACCTGTAGTCCCAGCTACTCAGGAGGCTGGGGCAGGAAAATGCCTTGAACCTGGGAGGCAGAGGTTGCAGTAAGCCGAGATTGCACCACTGCACTCCAGCCTGGGCAACAGAGTGAAATTCCGTCTCAAAAAAAAAAAAACTTTTTTTTTCTTTTTTCCCCAAAACAGATTCTGGAAAGAACAAAACTGGCATTTTAATGTACATTAATACAAGTTCTGAAAATAGCACTTTAACATTTCAGGCTAAATAGCTCATTTATTTGCAGTAATTAAAATAATTATTTAAAAACTATTTTGAAAGCATTTAAACTTCAGCGAAAGTCTCCGAAGAGAGAACCACAAAAAAAAAAATAATGCCAACACAAAGAAAGAAATTTCTAACAAGGTTTTACCTTGTTGATTCTGTTGAGATCATTTATATATACTAAATAATTGGTTGAACATGTATCATCAAAGGCCTCCTTTGGTAAGGCCCTGTTTTGTAATGAAGGTAGCTTCACTGCAAGCAGAACCCAGCAATTTACAGCTTTGTGAGCAGAAGCACAGTTGTCAAAATTAATAATACAAGGTAGAAAGTAATAAGTTCTTAGGTAAGGAGACAGGTTATAAGTGTTCATTGTACTTATTTCTTTGGTATTTTTTATAGAGTCTTACCTTCTTTTACTAAACTGTTACTTCTCAGGCCTCAGGTGTGAATAGAGTAACTTTATTTTTGGCTTAAGAACTCATCACTCATGTAACAGACACAAACAGGTACCATAAATCACAGTGGCTGATGCATACATAATCAAAAATGTCGCTTTGTGTTTCCTGCTCCATGCATTAAAAACAAAGTGCTATGCCTCCCCTTCATACTTCTCCATCAGTTACCAAGACTCAAGTTGCATTTTATGGCTGAAACCAAATAGTTAATCCTTGAAGGATTAGGGATGCACATTCTTATTTTCATAATGACACAAATGTGTCATGCACACAACTTTCTTTTCTGTAGAGTTTCCATTAGTTGAACATGGAACCTACTAACAGACTTAAAAGGAAGTAAGAGGTAGGAGCTGAAAACCATCATTCTCAGCAAACTAACACAAGAACAGAAAACCAAATACCGCATGTTCTCACTCATAAGTGTTGAACAATGAGAATACATGGACACAGGGAGGGGAACATCATACTCCGGGGCCTGTCAGAGAGTAGGGGGCTAAGGTAGGGACAGCAGGGGTCGGGGGGATAGGGAAGGATAGCATTAGGAGAAATACCTCATGAAGATGACAGGGTGATGGATGCAGTAAACCACCATGGCATGTGTATACCTATGTAACAAACCTGCATGTTCCACACATGTACCCCAGAACTTACGGTATAATTAAAAAAAAAAAAAAGAAAAGAAATAGGAACTGGAGAGAGGAAAGCATTTCAAAGGTCATGTTGAACTAAAAATTTTAAGAGCAAGGCCTTTCTGAGGTACGGAGATGGTATCAGAGTCACAGGGCTAATCTGGCTCTGGCAATGGAGTGCAGCCCCAGGCCTGGAGAATCATGAATGAAGAGGAGCTTTGGCAAGAGTTTCCTAAGAGAGAACCACAAAAAATTCCCAACAGAAAGAAAGAAATTTCTAACAAGTAGCTACCTTATGGATTCTGTCGAAATCATTTTTATATACTGAATAATGTGTCCATCATGTAGTCATTGAGGGACTCCTTCCAGTGAGGCATTATATTACAATGAAGGTTATATTGAAGGCTCTGGCAAGGGAGTGGAACTCCGTGCCTGGAGAATCACAAAAATGAAGATCTGTGGCAGGTCAGAGGTGGCCATGAATAGAAGTGGGAGTCTGTACTAATCTTGTAGAACCTTAGAAACACTTCCAAAGAATTCAGGCACAGCCTGTGGTTTCTGGTCCCAGTCTCTTGAAATGCCTATGATAGAGAAAGCAACAATGACCACCCAGAATGATCATGGAAAGTGTTGCCTCTGCCCCAACAGAGAGCACAGAATAATGATTGAATGTTTTGAATGTAAACACATTGAAACTGCGGATTTTACAAGGTGGCTAACTTTCACTGAGAAAGTACATTCTGCTGGGCTGTCACCAAGCACTAATATTAGATTTTTGCAAGTTAATAACTTAGGAGAGTCCAGTGCACTTGAATCTTTTTTTCTTTTTTTAACATTTAAGTTCAGGGATACATGTGCAAGTTTTTTAAGCAGTAAACTTACGTCATGAGGATTGTTGTAAAGATTATTTCATTGCCCAGGTATTAAACCTAGTACCTATTAGTTATTTAAGATCCTCTCCCTTCTCCCATTCTCCTCTGTCTAAAAGGACTCAGTAAATATTGTTCCCATTTATGTGTCCATATCATTGAGCTCCCACTTATAAGTGAGAACATGTGATATTTGGTTGTCTGTTTCTGTATTAGTTTGCTAAGGATAATGGCCTCCAGATCCACCCATGTTGCTGCAAAGGGTATGGTCTCATCCTTTTTTATGGCTGCATAGTATTAAACATCCAACGCTTGGACATTCAGTGGCCACCTGTTCATTTAGAATAAATTTCTAATTTATTAGCATGATATACTATTCACTTCGATAAATCCCATTCATTATTCAGATTGGAACACTTTTACACATAGCTCCTCCCTAGCTATCCAGGCTGAGAAGATCCTCAATGGATTTTTCTCTCCCTTTCTCTCTCTCTTTTTTCCTCATAGCACTTTCTTATCACAATTTATAATTATATTCACGTACTTTATTAATGCCTAGCTATCTCATTAGCCTAGAAAACTGGTGAGGGTAGGACTCATTTCTGTTCAGTTTGCTCATATATCACTAGAACCCATGAGAACACATGAAAATACATGAACCACAGTGGTAGAGGCAAATGTTACTTCATTTCCACTCCCGTACCACAATGGTTCTCAACTAGAAAGATTCATAGGATATGATCTCATCCTCCCTAGCTAACCAGGCTGAGGAGATCCTCAATGGATTTCTCTCTCTCTTTCTCTCTCTCTCTTTTTTCCTCATAGCACTTTCTTATCACAATTTATAATTATATTCACTTAGTTTATTAATGCCTACCTTTCTCATTAGGCTAGAAAATTGGTGAGGGTAGGACTCATTTCTGTTCAGTTCTCAACTGAAAGATCGTATCATATTCCCTGACTCTCAGGGAATATTTGGCTATGTCCAGAGACATTTTTCATTGTCATGACTAGTAGGGGTATTACTGGCATCTAGAGTCCACAGATGTTGGTAATCTTCCGACGGTGCACACAACATCCACCACAACAAAATTATTTGGCCCAAAATGTCCATAAGGCATCACTTAAGGAACTCTGTATGCTGTGGTTTGAATGTTTATGGCTCTTCAATATTCATATGTGGAAATCCTAATCCTAAGAATGAGTGGGATACTGTATGATATAGTTTGGCTGCATCTCCACCCAAATATCACCTTGAATTGTAATAATCCCCATTTGTCAAGGGCGAGGCCAGATGGAGATAATTGAATCACAGCGGCAGTTTCCCCCAGATTGCCCTCATGGTAGTATAGTGAATAAGCCTTACGAGATCTGATGGTTTTATAGATGGGAGCTCCCCTGGACAAGTTCTCTTGCCTGCCATCATGTAAGGTGTCTCTTGGCTCTTCCTTTGTCTTCTGCCATGACTGGGAGGCCTTCCCGGCCATGTGGGATTGGATTGTGAGTCCATTAAATCTTTTTTCTTTATAAATTATCAATTCTCAGGTATGTTTTTATTAACCACGTGAGAACAGACTAATATATCATACTAAGAATGTATTAGGAAGTGAAGCATTTTGGGGGGTAGAGACTTCTCATCAGTGACATTACTCACCACACTGAATCTTCCTGCATTTTGATCTTGGACTGCTCACCTATCAGGATTGTGAGAAATACATATTTGTTGTTTATAAGCTACCCAGTGTATGAGTTTTCATTATGATAGCCTGGAAGGACTTAGACTCTGCCATATTTAAACTGATTATGTAAGTTAATATACTGAGGCCGTGCTCAATATCTCACCCTAAACATTTTTTAGCCAAAAGCTCTCATTGAGCCATTGCTAAGGAAAACATTTGTCTGAGTATCTAAAAATCATGAAATGCCCTAGGGGACGGGGTGCCTCCTAAACAGAGAGTCAAATTCTTTTAGCAAAGAGGCCCCTTCTCTTAGCTGGGAAACACTGTCAGCATTTGATGTGCCAGAAGTTTCAGGGATCTGACCATCTAGTTAAAAGAATTATTATCTTCAAGAAAAGTTGACTGGAAATAAACTTTAGGTGATGTCCTCTAACCACTATTTTTAGAGCCCACAGGTTGCTTGATTCTTGCTCACATTGCAAGTATAGTCAATAGAAGATGCCTCAATAAGGTTTGAGACTTTTTATCCTGACATCCTAACATAGAAATAGAATATTTTTTACATTGTCAGTTTTTAAGCCAATATGACATATGTAATATATGGACAATATTTACCCTTTGATTAGGCTAGTGTTTTCCTAAACTATTTGGTTAACCAATTGACCTCACACTAGGCTAATGAGTATTTTGTAACCCAAACATAAGGTCCACATTACATTTAAGTGTATGTTGTATTATATTATATTATGTTATCTGTTATTATTTGTGAAAGTGTGATGGGAACATGGACATAGGACCTGAAATTTAAACAGACTAACTTTCCTATTAACTATTTTCTGACTTTGCATAAATCTAATGACAATTTCTAAGATTTCCTTTAACTGTAAAAATTCTATAGAATTATATAACAAATTAGTATCTACTTTTGTCTCTTTTGGGTCCCAGGTCATATTATCTAAAACCTTTTTTTTTAATTCTCCTTCTCTGTATCCCACTACTGGACTATAATTTAGTAAAATTTCTGGGACTGGGCAATGAGGCTGAGTTTATAATGCATGTAGCATACTGGAGACTGGTGGCATAATTAAGTAATTTTTACAATGAGTGGCAATGACTTACTTGAAAACTGACCATGTGTGCCAATGCAAAAAATGTCTCCATGATTGCAATGTATAAAATGTATTTACTATTTGACATTTTGTTCTTTTCTCTTTAGAGCTGCAATTATTTATATTGATTAATTTGTTCAGTTGATTTTAAACTATGATACGTGTAACAATCAAAATAAAGTAGATAAAGACCTATAAAAGTCTCCCACTTAACATATTTGAAGGGGAAATAAGAGAAAGCACAGATGAAAAGTTTGTCAGAGAAGAAATAAAAATAAAAAAGACTCAGAGCAAAGAGGGAGAGAGAAATGGAAAGACAAATGAAACAAATTTCAGGAATAAAGTACTATGGTTCAAAAGTTTGTGTCCCCTGCATAACACATATGTTGAAGCTTAATCCCCAATGTGATGTTATTAAGAGGTGGGATCCTTGGGAGGTGATCAGGTCATAAGAACGGATCCTCCATGTATGGGACTAGTGCCCTTATAAAAGAGACCAGAGGGAGCCCATTTTCCTCTTCTACCACAGGAGAACATGGCAAGAAGTTGCCTCTTATAGGACATGAGCCCTCACCAGGCCCCAGATCTGCCTAAACCTTGATATTGGACATCCTGGCCTCCAGAACCATGAGAAATATATGTTTGTTGTTTATAAGCCACCCAGTTTATGATACGTTCTTATAGCAGCCCAAACAGACCAAGACATAAAGAAAATGCAAGAAAAACATACTTAAAAGATGACTTTGGGGACTAACTAATGTATAGATGTCTGATTTTGTGGGACATAAAGCATGATAGTTATTTATCTCTAAAATATTTTCCGTAGTTTGATTTCTGCATTTGTTGTACACATTACCAAATAGAAAAGTCGTATCATGGGACTTACACTTGACTAATCCTCATAGAGACCCCTCCAGAGAAATGGATACTGTCTCTATTTCACCATGTTGAGATCACATGGTTTATTTCAGTTTAGGATATTGATTTGTCAGTAGAGCTGAAAATAACAGTGTTGTCAAAGCTCCTATTAAATGACTGAATGTGAGTACACAATAAGTCAAGAATATCCTACAAGCATAGATACATCTGACTTCGCTTTTTCTTTTGTAACTATAATGGGTTAAGAATTTATTGGAAGGATAACTTGCATTGTGAGAAAAAAAAATCTTTGGTTTTAAGGATCCCTTTTGTGGGGGAGATTTGTCTCGCATAAAAAGAGAAACTCAATATGCGTGTAAGATCAAAAACAAAGCTTTCCTGAGGTACGGTAGCGTTGCTGTCAATGCATATATTATATGGAGGGAAATAAACTTGTCTTAATTTTTGCAGTTTTTAATATTGTTTGTATATGATGTTTGACATGTTAAATGCCATTAAAACAAGCATCTGAACATTAAAGTGGAAAACACGCACATTAATTTTTGATTAAAAACACAAATATGGAAATTACAAGAATCATTCAGAATTGAGAGATTCTACCTAAATGGGTTTCCAGAAAAGAGAAGTTTAAATATTTTGGGCTGTGCCATCCGATAAAGTATATTAGGCACACATGGCTATTCGAATCTCAATTTAAGATAATCAACAAATGAAATTTTAAAAATCAGATTCTATCTTTTTCTAGTCCTCACTGGCCACATGTGGCTAAGGGCAACTGTACTGAACAGGGGAGATATAGAACATTTCCACCATCACGGAAAGTTCTATTAGACAGCTCTGACTTAGGGTATTTTAAAACATTTCTAGATAGAATGCTTTTCTAAAAAAATTCACAATTCTCTGCCCTTTTGTTAGAATGAAAATACTTATTTTTTTCTGATTTCTGTTAACCTACTTTTACACAGTGCTTCAGCTGTAGTTAAGTATGTAGATGTTAGAGTAAATGGATAACAACTTTAGTGGTGTCCCAAGGACTTGCTTTCAAGAATAAATATTTGATGTCAAATTGAAACATTTGTTCTTTTCCACAATGATGAAGAAAAAGATTTGCATTTGCTTGCTTTCAAAGAAAGTACAACATAGCTGCATGTCTTCAAAATTAATTATTTCACTCTCCAGCAAAGCACTTCCCTCTCTTCCTCATTGTTGTAACTTCCTTTTGTTTTGAAACAAAACTCAACAGAAACACCACTTTTCTAATTGAATCACAATGCATAGCCTATGTTTTTCCACTGAAGTTTATTGCATTGTTTGTTGATTGAATATGAAAGACCGTCTCTTTTATGCTGAAAGACTTCTTGGTACAAATATTTTGAGAAGGGCTTACTTGAAAACCTGCAAATTTCTCAATCTCAGAAAATAATGTATTTTCAAGGATGATGTCAAAGTAGATGTCATACTATTAATTCTTCTTCAGATATGATTCTACATATGTGTGTGTACGTGTGTGTGTATACACAATAATTTAACAATCTACATTAATGATATAACTTTGTATTTAAATGCCTGTAGGATTGAAATTATTTATGATATTTCCTCTATCAAGTATTAAATTCTAAATAATACCCCTGTCTATAAGTTACATGAAAAAATAATTTTGAAAGACTGCAAGAATTTTTTTTTTGTAATTACAACCAAACATCTTATTTTGCTTTGTTCATGATTTAAAGGATGCTGCTCCAAATATTTAGCAACCAGTAGAATATGAGTATTGGTCCAGAATAAACATGTCAATAGGATTCTACTGGACCTCTGCTGCTGCAAATGCTATCCATAGTGTTGCAAAAAGGCTAGGTGCTCTAAGACTCTCAGGCAAGGTTTCCTGACAAGGGGCATCTAGGGGTCTAAGGGCAGTGGCTTTACCAACAAGTTGAAAAAAATATGTTTTAATAATGAAGCAGTCCAGCAGGACATCAGCCTTGTGCAACTGTCTAGATAAAAAAATATCTTTCCTGCCAACAGATAAGCATTTGGTTTTATTTACTTTTTCTACTAAAGGACAGAATGGTGATAAAATCACTTGGAAAAAATTTCCTTGATCTACTTTTCCTTTTTTTCAGAGCCTTGACTCCCTATTATTCAGACAAATAATATTAAATAGAACCCACACATATACCTGTGCTCGTCCTTTTTGGGTTTTGTCCTGTTCTCCAATTTTTTTCCTAAGGCTAGCATAATTTTATGTGCTCTTTTAACCTTTACTCAGAGAACATTGGGATTGTTATCCTTTGTTGGCTTGCAAATATATATTCAGCCTGCCATACTTGATGGATTATCTCTTAGTTTTGCATTGTGTTACAGGAAACTCCCCCCGGACTGTGGACTCGGATTTGTTGATGCCCTTTTCTGGTGGCCTGCCTGCATACAGAGCTAAGCACACTTCAAAATAAACAATGAATGATACTTTATTTTTTCTTCCCTAGAAACATACCAGTCTAATCAAAGACACAGTAAAAGAATACAAATATGCCAATATTCCTGATTTCTTATTCTGCCATATCTTCCTTTGAATACTCCCACATAATATATTTTCACTGCCTAGAGGCTACTTTTTCATGGTCATAGGTAGTTTTTATAAACATACATGCATAATGCCTTTAGGTAAAATGGAGCTTCCTGAAGGTCAGACTTTCAGATAACTGAAATTATCTACTTATTACACACTTCTTATTACCTTTTTTATTAATTTAAAAAACAAGGTTAGTCTTATCTGATTTGTAAAGAGTTTCGAAATCATCACTCTGGTCCTCACAATAAGGAAAACGCTGACTAAACTGAAAATTAGTAATTCTTCTTAGATCCTTCAGGTAATTATGATTATAGGGCAAACCCCCTTTGAAGCCAGACAGACAGGTGAATACACAGAATCAATCACAACACACCCGGAGAAGTCAGCACTAGAGCCAACAACCAGAAACCTGAAGGGATAATTGATTAATGATTGGACACTGGGTATAGACTAGTTAGAGGGATGAAAACCCCTGGAGGCCCAGTCTTGGAAGAGGCCACAGTCTCATTTGTTTCACATCCAAGAGGTCTACCAGGTTCTTCAGTTAAAGATGGGAGAAAAATCCTTTGTTCTTCTAGAAGGGAAGGTGGAAACTACAGATTGTGAAATACACCCTGTATATTCTCTTCTTTTTTTATTTGAGACAGAGTCTCACTCTGTCACCCAGGCTGCAGTGCAGTGGCACAATCTCAGCTCGCTGCAGCCTCCGCCTTTCAGGTTCAAGAGATTCTTGTGCCTCAGCCTTCCAAGTAGTTGAAATTACAGACATGTACCATCACACCCAGCTAATTTTTATATTTTTAGTAGAGACAGGGTTTTGCCATGTTGGCCAGGCTGGTCTCCAACTCCTGACTTCAGGTGATGCTCTCACCTTGGCCCCCAAAAGTGCTGGGATTACAGGTGTGAGCCAATGTGCCTGGCCTAGAATATCCTGTTCTTAACAAAGGCCTACCCTCAAGGAAAACTAGGTTACTAGAGGTTTTACCAGAACCTAATCAATCTTAAAGAAGTGCAATACCTAACACCAGCTGCCTCTAGCCTTTTTGTATTACATAAGAGGATAAGTAGCTGAAAAACCTTGTGAAGGTCACAACCCAGGGGCCCAGGCTCACTAAAACACTGAGACCTTATTAGGAGACTGTAGTATGCCTATCCTCCCTCAAACCTTATTACCACGTAGAATTCCTGCATAATAATGGGGGAATACAAGTGAAAAGCCTACATGTCTCAGATCTTATTTAAGATAAATTCTCTGTGGCAACCCAATGACAACAGGGAGACAAAAACATTTTGGTCTCTGACACATATAAATATAGCAAATACTAAATACAGCTTAACTCCTAGGCAGATCAGCATAAACCCTCAGGCTGAGGCACTATGTCTTTTATTTTCCCTGATGCATCATATCTTACAAGGCACGTTGGTCAGAGAACACAGAGTAAAGAGACAAAACAAACATCACAACCATACTCAGACATAGCAGAAACTTTGCAGTTTTTGAACTGGGAATTTAAAATCACTATGATGAGTATATTAAAAGCTCAAATGATAAAAACAAACAAAATGGAAGAATACATAGCTAATGCAGGCAGAGAGATGAGAACTCCAAGAAAGAATTGAAAAGAAGTACTAGAAAGAAAGAAAAAATGGTAAAAATAAAGACTGCTTCAGATGGGTTCGTTAGTACACTGGACACAGTCAAGGAAATAATATGTTTGAAGGTATGTCAATAGGAACTTTCTAAATTAAAATGTAAAGAGCAAAAAAAAAATATGTAAGAGCGTATTCTACACAGACACGAGTGTTACAAATGTGTGATGTGCATAATGCAAATCATATAGGGAGAAGAGAGTGAGAGAAAGGGACAGAAGAAAGAGTCCAAGTAATAATGGCTATAATTAAAGACAGACACCAAATCACCGTTCTAGGAAACTCAGAGTACTAAACAGGATAAACAGTTAAAAATCCACCTCCTGGCATATAATATTCCAACTGCAGGAAATCACACAAAAAGAAAATCTTAAGAAACCAAGAAGGGTTGGCGGAGGCTAACCCTGTATAGAAATTATGTAAGCAAGAAGAGAGTGGAATACAATTTTAGGTATTTAAATAGAAACAAATTAAAGTTCAACCTAGAACTCTACTAAGTGAAATTATTTAAAGAGGAAATAATGACTTTCTCAGAAAAACGAAACTTGAAGTAATATTCTTGCCAGCAAGCCTCCCTCTTAAGAAATATTAAAAGAAATTATGCAGAGGAAACAAAATGATATAGATTAGAAACTTGGATCCATATAAAATAGAGTTTTTGAGAAGAAATAAATGAAGGTAAAATAAATATATTTTTTCTTAGAAAAGATAAATTATTAATTACAACAGCATAAAATTTGTTCTAATTAATAATCTCAACAATATATTGGATGGTTCTAGCTTATAGATAAATGAGAAATTAATGAGAGCAATGTTATACATGATGACATGGGGGGAATTGAGAATATATTAATGTGCCTATATCACCTGTGAAGTAAGATAGTGTTATTTGAAAGTAGATTTGGATTCGTTGTAAATGTATATTGCAAACTCTAAGGTAATCACCAAAAACAGGTAAAATAGACAGTAAAAAGGGGATAAGACAAAGTAGAATAATATAAAATTCCAATTCAAACTGGAGAAGGCAGTAAAATATATATATAAAAAACAAAATAAAAAAACAAAAACAAGGATAATGGGTAGAAAATATAAATATGGTCGGTATTAATATACATATATCAATAATCACTTTAAATGTGAATGATCTGAATATACCAATCAAAAGACAGAGCCTATCATAGCAGATTAAACAACAAGATCCTACTATGGGTTGGCTAGAAGAAATGCACTTTAAATGTAAAGACACAGATATATTAAGATAAAGGGACAGAGAAAAATATAGCATGCTAACAGTAACCAAAAAAATCTAGAGTAACTATATTAATTATAAACAAAGCAAACTTCTAAGCAAGGAAAATTGTCAGGCATTTAAAAGAAAAAAAAGACCAGGGGTGGTGGCTCACTCCTACGATCCCAACACTTTGGGAGGCTTTGAAGGGAAGATCACTTGAGGTCAGGAGTTCAAGACCAGCCTGGTCAACTTGATGAAACCCTGCCTCTACCAAAAAATACAAAAGTTAGCCAGGTGTGGTTGCACATGCCTGTAGTCCCAGCTACTCATGAGCCTAAGTGGGGAGAATTGCTTGAACCCCGAAGACAGAGGTTGCTGTGAGCCAACACTGTGCCAGTGCACTCCAGGCCTGGGCAACAGAGCAAGATTCTGTCTCAAAAAAATAAAAATAAAACATAAATTTAAAAAGGTATAAACTCTCCAGTGAAACACAATAATCCTTATTATGTCTATGCCTAATGGAGTGTCAAAATACATGCGATAAAAACTGATAGAACTGCAAAGGGAAACAAATAAACCCACTGTTATGGTTGAAGACTATGATACCCCTCTATCTAAATTATTATTATTACTATCAGCAATTGACAGTCAACATGCAGCAAATAAGACACAGTTAATCAGAACAGTGCCATCAATTACCTGGTTTTAATTACATCATCTGACAACACAAAGCATATATTCTTCTTAAGCCTACATGGCACATTCACCAGGATATACATATTCTAGGTTCCAAAACACAACTTAATGAATTTACACTGTTGAAGTTATTTAAAGTATACCGTTAGTCCACAATGAAATTAAAGTCAAAGTCAAAAATAAAAAGATAGTTGAAAATCCCATAATATTTGCAGCATAAAATAAATTGTAAGTAATACACGAGTCAAAGAAGTATTAAAAATACTTTTAAGTGAAAATTAAAGTACAACTTTTCAAAATGTGTGGGATACAACAAAACTAGTGATTAGAGAGCAATTCATAGCATTGAATGCATGTATTAGAAAAGAAAGATCTAAAGTAAATAAAAGTTTCTGCTTTAGAAAACTAGAGAAATAAAAGCAAAATAAATCTGAAGTAAGCAGAAGCAAATCTGTAATATAAATTAGGGCAGAAAAAAATCAAATTGAAAACAGGAAATTAGTAGAGTAAATGAATAAAACCCAAAGCTGGTTCTTTGAAATGTTCAATAAAATTGATAATCCTCTAACCAAGCTCCCCAGGAAAAAGAGAAAACACACAAAAGACTAAGATCAGGAATGAAAAAGAGTAATTAACATTGACTTCACAGACATTAAGAAATTATGCATAAGTACTTTAAGCAATTTCATGCTTACAAATTTCATAACCTAGATGAAGTGGACCAATTCTACAGAAGACACAATATAAAAATTGCACATAAGGAGAAATAAATAATCTGAATAGGTCTAATAAATTAAATCGACAATTAGTTACCTTTCAAAACAGAAAACATCAGTCCCAGATGTTTCTACTGGTAAGTCTACCAAACTCCCATGGAATAATTTAACTCAATTTTTTTCAAACTTTTATGGAAAATATAAACATGGGGAATACTTCCTAATTAATTCTAGGAAGCCAGCATTACTCCAATACTACATCTAGGAAAAGACATATTAAGAAATCAAAATTACTACTATGTATCATGAATATAAATGCAAAAAATCTACAACAAAATTTTAGCAAATCAAATCCAATATATAAAAAGAATTATAAACAATGATTAAGTGGGCTTTATTCCAGGTATAATGGTTGGTTCAAATTCAAAACCTGATGAATAACAATGTGAGGTAATGCATATGTTAATTAGCTATTTAACCATTCCACAAAATATACATATTTAAAACGTTATGTTGTAGATGCTAAATATATACAATGCTTATTTGTAAATTAAACATTAATTGGCCTGGCATAATGGTTCATGTCTGTAATCTTGGCACTTTTGGAGGCTGAGATAGACGAATTGCTGAGCCCAGGAGTTCAGGACCAGCCTAGGCAACATGACAAACCGCCCTCTTCATAAAAAATACAAAAAAAAAAAAAAAAAAATAATAATCGGGGATGGTGGTGTGGGCCTGTAATACCAGCTATGTGGGAGGCTGAGGTGGGAGAATCACCTGAGCCAGGGAGGTTAAGGCTGCAGTGAGCCGTGACCATGCCACTGCATTCCAGCCTGGGTGACAGAGTGAGACCCTGTTTCAAAAAAATCAATTAATTAATTTAAAAATCAATGTAATTTATCACAATAGGCTAAGAAATATCATATAATCATATCTATAATGCTAAAAGAGCATTTGACAAAATCCAACACACATTTCTTATAAAAATGCTGAAAAAATTAGGCATAGAGGGGAACAATTTCTACTTGATAGCAGATACTGACAAAAACATAGTTTTTGTAGTTAATATCACAGTAAACAGGGTGAAACTGGATGCTTTCCCCTAAGACAGAGAACAAAACAAGAATATCTGCTCTCACCACTCCTATTCAACATTGTAATGGAAGTACTAGCTTATACAATTAGAAAAGGAAATGAACTTATACAGACTGGGGAGAAAGAACTAAAACTGCCTTAGTATGCAAATATTATGATTATCTGTGTAGAAAATTCCAAAGAATCAACAAAGAAGTTACTGGAAGAATGAAGTAATTATAGTAATGTTGTAGGATTCAGGGTTAATGTACAAAAGTTGTTTTCCTATATACCAGCAATGAATACTTAGAATTTAAAATTAAAAACATAATTTACATTAGCCAAAATATGTGAAATACTTAGATAGAAGGCCTACAAAAGATGTATAAGATCTATATGAGAAAACTCGTAAAATGTTGATTACATTAAATCAAAGATGATTTGAATAAATGTAAAGATATTTCGTGATCATGAATAGAAAAACTCAACATTGTTAAAACCTGAGTTCTTTCCAGCTTAATCTATAGACTGAACGCAATCTTAACCAAAATTCCAGTAATTTATTTTCTAACTATTGGCAAACTGATTCTAAAGTTTATATGGAAAGGCAAAAGACCCAGCATGGCCAACAAGATACTCAAGGATGACAAAGAGGACCTACCCTACCCAATTTCAAGACTCTATGTTAGGCTACACTGATCAAGACTGTGTGACATCATTGAAGGAATGGGCAAATAGATCAATGGAACAGAATAGACAGCCCAGAAATAGACCCACACAAATATTTAGTCAATAGTTCTTTGACAAAGGCTCAAAGGCAAGTCAATGGAAAAAGTAGTCTTTTCAACAAATAAATGGTACTGGAACAAGCGGATATCCACATGGAAAAGTGTAAATCTACAAAGAGAACTTATTCCTTTCACAAATGAATGTATTGTTTATACATAACCCTAAATTATTTTCTGCTTAGCCCTTTGTCTATTCTTTACAACAGCAACTCTCTTCCTCAGCTCTCCAGATGCTGAGTTTTAATTGTGTCCCTTGCTTCTCTCAGTTTATCACTTACTTTTCTTATTCTCCAATTATATACTTAAACAATGCATCATTTTTCCTCAACAAAAATAATATTTTTAGCTTCATAAAACCAAGATGCAAATATTCATACTTCATGTGAAATGATTTTTTTTCATCTGCAATTTAAAACAATTACACTGCTTTTTTGTTCTCAGTCAGGAGCTGAACAGTGAGAACACATGAGCAAAGGGAGGGGGAACAACACACACTGGGGCCTGTTGGGGGAAGGAGCCAGGGGGAGGGAGAGCATTAAGAAAAATAGCTAATGCATACTGGGCTTAATACCTAGGTGATGGGTTGATAGGTGCAGCAAACCACTGTGGCCTGTGTTTACATATGCAACAAACCTGCATATCCTGCACATCCCAGAACTTAAAATAAAAATAATTACATTGCTTTACTTTTTTTAAAAAATGTATTTATTATACTTTAAGTTCTGGGATACACATGCAGATCATGCAGGTTTGTTACATAGGTATCCATGTGCCATAGTGGTTCCTTCTCAGTATTGCATTTGGCCCTGATAAAAATACCAATGTCAGTAGCATCTCAATATAATAGATAAGGAAACAGAACCCAGAGAGGGGGATTACTTGCCAAATTCCAATATTTTGGTAGAATAATAATTAAACTTATAATATCTTTCCCTATTCTAAGGATGCTGGAGCCTAGCTTATTTTAGTAGTAATTAATGTCTCAACAATTTCCAATAAATCAAATGTACAATAAGAAAATCAAAGAAAAAACCTCAAAACACATAAAGTACGAAGAAACAAAGTAGAGTTACAAATTTTGATTGAATAAACTGTTTCTGCTTGCAGATTCCTTTTGTACATAATACTAAGAAATAAGACACCTTATGCAGCCATCAAAAATGATGAGTTCCTGTCCTTTGTAGGGGCATGGATGAACCTGGAAACCATCATTCTCAGCAAACTGACACAACAGCAGAAAATCAAACACCATATAGTCTCACTCATAGGCGGGTGTTGAATAATAAGAACACATGGACACAGGGAGGGGAGCACTACACACTGGGGTCTGTTGGGGGGAAATGGGGGAGGGACGGGGGGTGGGAAGGTGGGGAGAGACAGCATGGGGAGAAATGTCAGATATAGGTGAAGGGGAGGAAGGCAGCAAATCACACTGCCATGTGTGCCTATGCAACAATCTTGCAAGTTCTTCACATGTACCCCAAAACCTAAAATGCAATAAAAAAAATTAAAATAAAGATAATTACTGATAAAAAAATAAGACACCTAATTTACAACATCATTATAAGAAAATATATGAAAGTGAAACAAAATTATCATAAATTCTAGAAGCATTTACTATATTCAGAACCATTTTATTAACCTTAATTTAACAATATGAAGCACCCAATATGTCAAGCACAACGCTATCTTTGCTTTTGTTCTCTCTTTGATCTTTTGAAGTAGGTATTGTCTCTACTTTACAGCTAAGAAGCCTGATTTTCAGAGATATCAAGGGATTTCTTCAAGATCACTCAAGTAAACAACACAATCAGAATTAAAACTCACTTCCTTAATCTCAAGTCCAGTGCTTTTACTGTATATTACAGTTCAAGGTAAGGAATACTGAAGAGCATAATGGATGATGTATTTCATGGCAGTTTTACACCATAGTGGCGGATGAACTGTAGGGAAAGAATTGATGACATTTTGATTTGCTTTATTGAAGGATAAGCATCAGGATTACTAATATTCAAAATAGTAGTCATAATAACAATCACTGCCTGAGTGGCTATCGCATACATGATTTACAGCATGTGAGGTGATTTCAAGCTTCTACCTGACATATCCATGGAACCTTTGCAATGAAATTATTATGATTCCCATTTAAAAATTTAAAAAAAAAAACAAACAACAACAAAAAAAAACTGATGCTTACAGAGACCGGGAGACTTGACAAAGTCAGACAACTAAATGTTGGAACTGAGATTTGTTCCTCAAGGGTGCAAACTCTTTATCTATTTTTAAGTCCTTGTTAACCACAATCAAAATGGCCATTTTCATCCTTTCTATTTTCCCTCTTGACAATAGGTTAAAATTGTACATGCAATTAAACATTTCTTCAGTTTGCTAATTTTGTGCCCAATTGCATGCTCTGGCTGAAAGCAATCTACAATTAGCAAGCACTGATTAGATGCTTCTGCAATTTCCAAAAGGATAACTTTTAGTATGCATAAAAGGAGGCCACCTTTTAGGAAGCTGGCCTTTACTGGTGTAAGTTTTAAAAGTTTTTATGTAGGGAAAATGTCAATTCAAATACAACATCAAACTGCATTTTCTAAATGCATTTTAAACGTTCACCACCATGACAGCCCTCTATGTAAATGTTTATTGTATGAAAGTATAAACTCTGACAGAAAAACATTTTTACAAGACAAAAGGAAGTGTAGAGGACTAGATAAGACTGCAGAGATGACAGTAACTAGAGATGAAAAACATAAATGTGCCATTATTTCCAGGAACCTGAAAGACACATTTCCTGTTTGCTAGTTACAGTATCATCTCTGACCACATTTATGCATTTTAAAGCTAGCCATTCCAGAAGGACCCCTGTGCGTCACTGCATGTCTCAGCACGTTAGCAATGGGTTGTAGGACCTTAACTTTTTTAGGTCCTTGATTTGAATCTAACCCAAGTCATTACCATTTAAAGGCCACATTTCCATTGTTCAATGTAGTCACTGATTTTGCCCATTGTATACAATCTCTGAACACTGCTGAATCTACAGGTTAAACAATTATTAATTCATGCCAACTCGACCATTGCAAGACAGAGATTTGAGGCGAGAGTGAGTACAAAAGGGGGAGGAGAATTTAGGGGAAGGTAGTACGGGCAGAATTTACAGACCTGGCACTAACTTTCAGTAAAGAAATAGTAGAAACACACAAAGAATCCTCTACAACTTTTTTTGTTAAAAAGGAAATAACAATCCCCAATTTAGGATTATTTGCCTTACAACATTTCAACTTTCCGATGGTGCAAAAGCAAATGAGTATTGAGTAGAATCACACTTCGAGTGCTCATACACTCTGCGTTTTACTTTCAGTACAGTATTTAACAAATTACATGGGATATTCAATGCTATTATAAAGCAGACC
This sequence comes from Sapajus apella, assembly GCF_009761245.1. Lineage (NCBI taxonomy): Eukaryota > Metazoa > Chordata > Mammalia > Primates > Cebidae > Sapajus > Sapajus apella. Next base: position 11,547,796 of record NW_022436996.1, read on the forward strand.
TCATGTTAGAGAATTTTGCCCAACTGTAGGCTGATAGAAGTATTCTGAGCACGTTTAAGGTAGGCTCAGCTAAGCTATGATATGTGCTGGTTATTAAATGCATTTTCAACTTATGTTATTTTTAACATATAATAGATTTATTGACTTGTAGCCCCATTGTACATCGAGGAGCATCTTTATGTGTTTTTCTCATTGAACATGTTGCTTAGAGAAAAGAAGCAGACCCAAATTACTGACTTTATATTTATTATTATTACTCAGTATTTCCCTAAAGAAGCTGATTACCCAATGGAAATATTATGAACATAGGGGAAATCATTTGGTTAAAGTAGTTATCATTTGCATGTAATTAAACAGCTACAAGTATACATATGGATATGCATCATAAAACATGCAGGTATTAATTTGGAGAAGATTCCAAGACATATTACAATGAGAAATGTGCACATTGTTCATTTTCCAGAATCATTACATAATCAGGGAATGATGAGTTTATGACTACTCATTCGCTTTAGGAACTCTTCCAGATGACAGTTTCTAATGTTCTTTAAAATCAATCTATATATTTTTAACCCAGAGAGCTGACAAAATGAACTACTGGCTTCAAAAATTAAGTTTCTTTTCCTCCTTTTCACCCAAAATAAACTGTATTAGAAGTTAGAAAAAGAGAAACAGCAAAATTTATAAGGCTTTTTTCTTTCAAAAATTATATTTCCCCTTTTCTAAATAATTTATACATAAAAACACAGGAAAAATTATCTTGTTTTTATAGACTTTTCTGTGAACTATTACATAATTTCTGGTAAATATTACTACCTTCTCCAGGTTAAGAGCAGATTCTAGCTATCCTATGCATAAAAAAACTTGCAAGTGAGGTCATTAAAGAGTTTTCATGTATAGGAAACATTTATTTAACTCTTTGGTAACTTCGACTTTAATACTCTAGAGAAACAAAAACCTATCAATGATATTCATGTTTCAAACTAATTTATGAACACTGTGAGAAAACTGTAGCCATGGGCATTTTGGGAGCTCCAACTGATCAGAACAGAGGAGGGTGAAGTCCCTGTCTCAGCAAAAACTGAATTATACGTGCGAAGTGACCAATCACTGCAGATTTTGAAAGAAGTGACGTGATTGGTTACTGTTCATGATGTGTGTCTCCTCTTTACGTGGTGAAGTGTAGACTGAAGGCCTAGCAGCAATGTTTGTAATTTATGCAATTATGGTGACTATGCTGTGGATTGCAATTGAACTGTGTTGTCGGGAGACTGGTATTATTTAAATAGATTCCAGTAAATGAAATTCTTGCAGATAGGATTCACATAAAGAGAGGACTTCCTGCAATTATGTGAAATGGAAGACTCACGAAATTTAGAAAAAGTGTGTGTGTGGCTATTTGCAATACTATCTTAAGATTTAAATTAGACACAAATTTAATAAAATATCAATGTAAAAATCAAATCTTGATGGAAACACCATTCATCTTCCTGTAGAGATTGTGTAATATGAGAAAAGCTGACACCTTAGTAATAACTCATTGATATATCTATCCTGTTTGTTCTCTTTTACAAAATAAAGAAAAAAAGATACACAGTATTTCTGCATGATAAACTATAGTATATTCGCATAAAAGTCTCAAGAAAATAATTTAAATGTGAAATGCTTTTGATTCCCTGAAGAAATCAAATATACTCTTCAGTGTACCTCACAACTGCAGCTTTTTATCAGATTGCTTTAATAATGGCACCTCTGTTCAATTTGTTATATTTCATCAGACATGCATGGCAGTCAGTACAAAGGACAAGATAGACTTTAAAATGAACTGTGCAAATCTTCTGATAATAAAGGAGAGTGACAGATATAATTATAATGTACGGACAGATAAATGAAAGATTCTCAAGGACACTGGTGGCCTACTGTTTAGAGCTTATGGAACAAACACCACCGACAAAATTTCTTTGTGTTTTCTACTCCCTCCATTTGTTTTTCTTTCTTTTCTAAATTTCCAGAGCTCCTACCCTGGATGATCTCATGGTCACTAAGGAGGATATACATATAAACACATACTTATAATAATAATACAAATGTGATAAAGTGTGCATAACACATTTTATGGCAATTTGCTGCTTGATAACCCCTATCTTAATTTGGCTTTCAAAAGACAGTAGACATTTGATCACTATTCATAGAGAAGAAACTAAGGATTAGCCAAATGGAATAATTTACTAAAGGTTACCTGAGTAACCTTGTGAAATGTTACTCATCAGAGGGTAAGTCAAAAGAAAACAATTTTTAGCCAAGTATATACAACTGTATATAACTGCATATGTGTATGCGTCTTAAATTCTGATGCCAAGAGAATTTTCAAACACATTCTTGAAAATGTGTTTTAAAAATGCCAGCATTTATAATTATTTTTGAAACAGCATGTAAGCTGTATAGAAAGAGATGCACACAGAACGTTTTCATAGCTAAATATCTTAGTTTTACAACTTATAATTTGCTTATCAGGCAATTTTTTACATGCATGCACTAAGAAGCTAAAAGGAGTAGTAGCTAACTGATAAAGAGTTTTGATTTACTTACTAGTATAATTAGGATAGTCATTAATAGTCTATTTATTTTTATATCATCTCATGGCAATTTTATTTTTATATCATCTCATGTCAGTATTCTCCAATCTGTATGTGATAACATGACACAATAATTATTGCAGAATTTGAAATAAAACTTATGACATGACTACTGCTGTATCATATAATTTCATGCTGATTAATAATAATAGTACAAAAATTAACAATGAGTTGAGTATTATTTAAGATTAGTGCCTTTCTTATAAATGAATCGCTTCATGGCAGTTTGTGTCTACAAATGCCTATTTAATACTGTGGAATTCTCTCTCCATTTTGAGCCAATACTGGCTTGGGGGCCAAAAATGTCTATTTGGTGACATCTTTACCTTCAGCCATTTTTAGCCACAGAAATTAAATTTCTGCATCTACACCTTCTTCGCTGTGATATATAATCCTCAGTCAATTGTCATGGGAAAAGTTTGTGTTTCAGTAGTAATGTAAAAAATCACTTGAACTCACACACACATGCACATACACAGCCTGCTGCTCTTCCCATGGAAATTATCAGTGGTAGATTGCAAAGCAATTTGGCTTATCCTATAAACAACAGAGCTTGCAAAAGCAAAGAAAGTTTTGCTCTTTTATCTCTCTGCCCCGCTCTTCACTCCGCCTTGTTGCAGTGCCATCTCCTTACTGCTATATTCCCTAAATTGTCACATATTCAATGTACTTTTCCATTTTTATTATTTTTTAATATCTGAACATGAAATGATCTGATAACTTGATTCTTTAAAAAGCCGTAATTATCTATGCAAATGCAAAAGCCTAAAAATATCACAAATCCACACCATGTATTCAAAATTCATCTATTTGCATCATATAGATGAGAACTTCCAGAAAAATTTGAGTCTAGTTATTCCCTTTGTTCCTATGGTGATATGTGACAAAAAAGGGCGGAGGCAATGGTAAGGACTGTAGCTAATATTCATTATGAGCTTACTTTGGCAAGACATTGTTGTTCATGTACTATCTCATTTAAACCTCACAAAGACCCTGTAAAGCTGGTGTGATTTTTTTCTTTCTGTATATTAGGAATAGGAAACTCAGGCAGAGAGAAATGATGTTGTTCAAGGTCACATATTTAATCAGTGTCTAAGCTAAGATTTCACTCCAGGCAGTTTAACTACAGAGCCTAGACTTTTAACCAAAAGTCAATATTTACAGATATTAAGACTATTTTTGGTAAGTTCTGTGGCTTTAGAGAGTTAGGCATGAGACATACTAAATTGTAGAGTTATTTAACACTTGAGAAAATTTTCTCAGTGGAAATAATAAAACTATGATTCAATGACACGATAATAGTGATCTCTCAGGTATCTGATGCACCTCTCTCAGAAAAAGAATGCTAGTTAGACACATAAACTAATTCACCTTATCAGCAGAATAGTTGGTTAAAGAAATATAATCAACATTGTGTTTCATTTTTGCAGTACTGCACTGGCTGCAGTAGCACCTAGTCACAGAAGCAGCAAGAACCATTTTCACCATGCCTCCCTATATTACTACAAATATTGGCAAAATCCATTCCAAAGCTTTGCTGAAAATTACATTGACTGCATTTTGGTGTATAGAAATTGTATATTTCATTATAAAACTTCCAGAGAATTACATAAGTCAAGTAATAGTTCTTAGTACTAGATAATCGAAGAACCATGTGAGAAGTCAGCATTTTGTTCTCATATACCATCCAGGAAGTAATGCTATGAAAAGTCATCAATAATGAAGGAAAATTAGAACACCTTAAAACTTCTAATTCCCTTTTATATTAAGTGTCACGGATTGAATGTGTATGTCCTTATAAGATTCATATTTTGAAATCCTAACCTGCAATGTGATTATATTAACAGGCTGGGCCTTTTTGAAGTGATTAGGTCATGAGGTGGAACCCACATGAATGGGATTAGCATCCTTATAAAAGAAATCCCAGAGAGCTCTCACATCCTCTTTCTGCCACATGAGGAAACAAGGCATAGGCAATCTGCAACTCAGAAGAGGGCTCTCACCAGAACCCAACCAGGCTGGTACCCTGATCCCAGACTTTCAGCCTCCGGAACAGTGAGGAATAAATTGTTTATAAACCATTTTTTTTACAGCAGCCTGAACAGACTAAGGCCACCAAGTCAGTGAACTGGGAAAGCAGACAGCCCGGTCATATGAAAAGAAAATGGCTTCCAATCAATTGAAGCTAATTTAAAATGTCTTTAAAGTTTTTTGGTTAGATTTTTTTCCTGTAAGATGATAAATGCTGTTCACATGTATAAAAACCATCGCTCAGGCATTGCCACCACAGTGACATGGTGCTGCAGGGAAGATGACTATTTTTAAATAATAAAATGCTCATAACAGAAACTTCTTATTCAGCTAAGTAACAAGGTTTATTTTATTTTAATAGGAATCTTTAGAACCAAAGCTGAGAAACATTAAAATACATCTGGACCTAGGAGACTATTTTTACAATGGGCTCATAGCAATGATGTGATTCAAACACCCAGACTCACCAATTATATGTGCCTTGGTCTTATAGAAGATCTAGTTCCATGGTAGAATACAGTCCCTGGGAGTGGAGTATATAAGTCTGTATTTATATCCCAATGACTAGCACTTATTTAGTGCCTACTAAATTTTTGTTGGTAACTGAAGAAGTGAATTCTAGAAGATGGTGATTGAAATTTCAGAAGTACCCGCAGAAATGTGTTGTACTCTGCACATGTAATACACACAGGCTAGACTCAATCACACTGATACTCTATTCTGACTTCAAAAGTGGTTTGGATTGTTATTTTTCACTGAAACAGGGTCTCACTTTGTCACTCAGGCTGGAGTATACTGGTGTGATCTCAGCTCACAGCAGGCTTGAGCTCCTGGGCTCAAGGGATCTTCCTGCCTTAGCCTCCCAAGGAGCTGGGACTACAGGTGCATGCCACCACTCCTGGAGATATATATATATATATATGTATGTTTAATTGTTCTGTAAAGACAGTGTATCACTATGTTGCCCAGGATGGTCTTAAACTCCTGAACTCAAGAAATTCTCACACCTCAGCCTCTCAAAGTGCTGGGATTTCAGGTGTGAGCCATCACGTCTCACCTGCAATAATTTTTTGCTAAATTCCAAGGTCAATATTACACCAAGTGTTATTAAAGAGATAAAGTAGAAAAACAATCAAATATATTTTCTAGTATCAATATTACCATTGAACACATGATTGTAGATATATAGACTGAATGCTTTTCTCTTTCAGTTCATTTTCACATACATACCTTATTTCCATTTGGCAGATAATTATTTCTAAGTTTAATAGAAAATATATCAGTAAGTAAAATAGATATACACGTCTTAGATGTTAAAAACATTTTTTTCTAATTCCTCTAGAAATCTTTTTAAATCATGGGTTTGTTTTTTTTTTTTTTTTTTTTTTTTACTTTAGGATAGAATAATTACTCCTTCCCACATTGCTATTACTACCTAGGCTTGTTTTTTATTCATATAATCTTTATCCAGCGCTTATTGTGTGTGAAACTCTATTCTGTGTGATAACAGAAATGCAGAGACGAATCAAGCATAGATTCTTTTCTCAAGGTAGTTACCGAAGTCCTATCTGAGAAAGGAAGTATTTTTTTTAGTTCTACCACCCTTTTACCAAAAAATGTCAACCAGCCTTTACCAGCCTGACTTGAAAGATCAACCAACTCTAGTGATACATAATGTTCATGTATGTCCATGCAATTCTTTGTTCTATTCAATAATTTGAGATATATCTTGTTTGTGTGTCATCTCAAACATCCTGGTAATCATAAAAGCATCTATATATTGGCATCTTCCAAATTGCATGATATTGTTGGTTCTTTTACAAGAAATAAAGTGGGCCAATACCATGCTATCCTTTGAAATTGGCGTGATAGTGGATGTAGCTTAGCAGCTAAAAGGTTGTCATTCTTTTATGTCAACTTGTTTGGGTTTCAGAATTCACTCCTCCACTATCTAGCTATGTAGTCTCTATACCTTGATTTCTTCATCTTTAGAAAAATGTTGAAAATAATAGTACCTGTGCATCATTCTTGTTTTAGTATTTATGAGGACTAATGCACTCTGTATTGACTGTCATTTGGTGTGACCTTGAAGATCGTTATTTTTAGTAACTTTCTCATCAAGATTTATGTCACATTTTAAAATCTCTAACTCTTTAGTTTACATTATTTCATTTACATCATCTGAAAACCAAATCCATGACTTACAGCTATAGGGTCATGCGTTAGCAAGGTCATGGAGCACTGTTCATGAAGACAATGTGAATGGTACTTTCTGGAGTTGGGTTTCCTGATTCTTTGAAAACAACACTGGTGCAGGGGGCATTGGTGTCCTTACTTGTGAAGTAAGTCATATGATTTGTAAATGTCAAATAGGTTAACGATAGTAATTGTACCAGGTCACAGAGTCAAAGACTGGCAGAGCTAAATCCTCCAGTACGTTGTTTTGTGCTGGATCTATTCTTGCTCAAAGCTGCTTTGGGGACATCCCATTATGTTATAGTGATCTTGTCATCATGTAAATATTAAAACTCACCATTACTAGTTTATCTGGTCTGCATACCTGGTTCTGGAGGATATTAATTTTGATTTTTACCTCCATTTGCTTGTGTATGACTACACTTGTAAAAACCATCAGGACATAGATACTGGTACATAACTAGGGGAGTTTTTATTTTTTTCTCACATAGTTCTTCAAAAACATCAGTTCTTAAAGTTGCCCTTGCCCTGACTCTTCCTTGGGAGTTCTTCACCTGGTTTGTGAAATGGTCCTATATTTGTAATATGGTAATGTAGCCAACGTCTCCATTACTGGGAAGCAAAACCACAGGGAACAGGTCCAGCATAAGATTCTGCACTGTGGAATCAGATTCAACTCAAAAGTGATGGATCAAAGGAACCTCCTCTGAAAGTCAGTGCACACACTCTCCTGTTATCCTGCGGAGGACTTGCTAGAGAGAGAGCAATAAGCCAAGAGATGGGCTTGTCAAAGGAGAGCAAGAATTTTTGAATGGGACAAAGAGAGATGGAGCTTGGGAAAACTCCCTGTTTACAGTGAACAGTGGAGCTGCTATGGCTGTTTACGGGTTGGTAATGGTCTTACAAATCACAAAAGTGTCCTTAAGAGCCTCAGTTCTACACACCCACAGGGCAATGTTTGTACACATACCAGTTTACCATGCTATCCTTTGAAATAGGCTATCCTTTGAAATACATCACTTAAGAGCATACATTTCACGTAACTTATATCACATGCCATATGTGATAGACTTTAATGTCTTCACAGGAGAATATTTCCATGGATTACCCTAAGGCTTCTAAAAAAAATCCTATGACTAAGCTTTTCCTGTGGGATAAGTGACTCATTGAACATACAAATGCCCAACACACAAGAAATGGTGAATAAACTCTTTGCACGTTTATTGTTTTAGCCTGTTTAAAATAATACCAGTTATTTGAAATATAATGTCCAATATGGCACAGAATTTCTAGCGTCTCTTGTAAAACTACATGAGTTGCCTTCTGAGAGTTTCAAATATAGTAATGATCATTGTAAATACCAAAAGGAAGATAATCTATAAAGAGATTGACCATTTGACACTATTGAGGAAAATGTTAAGTAACAAGGATTCCCCTCCACAAATAATTGAAATATTTTAGGTAATGACTTGGCGATGTGTGGTGGCTCACGCCTGTAATCCCAGCACTTTGGGAGGCTGAGGTGGGTGGATCAGCTGAGGTCAGGAGTTCGAGACCAGCCTGACCAACATGGCAAAACCCCGTCTCTATTAAAAATATAAAAATTAGCTGGGCATGGTGGCAGGTGCCTGTAATCCCAGCTACTTGGGAAGCTGAGGTAGGAGAATCACGTAAACCTAGGAGGTGGAGGTTTCAGCAAACTGAGATCGTGCCACTGCACTATAGCCTGAGTGACAGAGAGAGACTCTGTCTTTAAAAAAAAAAAAAAGACTTGATATACACAGGTAGTAGAGAAAGATTAATATGAGGGTGACTAGGATAGCAGTTCTGCCATTAGCAAACTATTTAATCTCACCAAGTAGAATGTATTTATAATAATTGAGATGATAATACCCACCTATAAATTACTACCAGAATTAAATAATCTAGTGTATGGAACACATCTAGCTCAGATTATAATATACTGGGTACAACAGAAAGTCTTTAATGTTGCCTTTTTACTTCCTTTACTTATCTATTAACTGATTATATATGCATAATGTGTTTATGCTTAGCAATGCAAAAATCTTTGCCCTCAAATGTCTGTTGACCAAAAATCTTTTCTCTTCTAGGTGTATTTTAGTTACTGGTACAATTTGTACAACTTTCCACAACAGAGTTAGATTTAGATCTTTCACTTGATGTTTTTCTGTCGTTTGCACTGCTTGAAAAAGAGATAGCACCTCTTCTCTGGTATAGGTACTTTGCTATTTTCTTACAGTGATATGTTTCCAAAACAGAAATGAAGGCAACTTGCCTTAAATAGCTGTAAAATGTATATTAGATATTAAATCTATGAACTAACATCCAGCTTGGCAATACTGTTTTGATTGTCACCTATGTAATAAGTCACTGATGAAACCCGTTAACATCGTTCTTACTATAAACGTTCCCAAAACTCTTATCTACTGAGCAGTGTTCAAAGATTAGTCTGATATAATCTTTGCTGGCTGAATGTTATGTTCTCACACTAGGCTTATCGCTCTATAGTGAACATTTCTTGGATGAGAGCGCTCTTGCATTTTAAATCAAAAATATACATATCCATACATATATTGTCCTCCCACAGTGAGGAAACTAGGTCACCCTCACTCTAATTAATTAAAGTTTTGACAGAAAGAACCTTGAAATTTACTTTCTTTTTTCATAAAGCATCCTTTTTTCTGTCTTGTTCTACAGTGAGCAATGGTTCTATGACTTAAAACATCAAAGTGATGATATATGATTATGTAGCTTATGCATGTGTTTCTGTGCTTCTGACCTAAGAGAACTTTAGACAGATTTATTTGGAAATAGGAGAAATAAAAGTGTTCATTATTCTGAAATACTATGTGGCATATTTAGATACAGATGATGAATGGAAAATGAGTAAAATTATTGTGGGGAAGGGAGTAGAAAGCATTAGAAACTATTTCTGAATATAACACATTAGCATATTTCTCTAACTTTTAGCAAGGCACTTAATCTTTCAAAGCTTCGTATTCTCACATATGAAGTAGGAATCATAATAATTTTCCTGCCAGCCCAAGATCTGAGTTAAGGGTCAGATGAACAATAGATATAAAAACACCTTGCAAACCATAATTCAATATACTCAAATAAATACTTATTAAGTATCTGATACAGTGCTAAGTCCTGAGCAATTACAAAAATGTCTAAGATGTCATCAGAGGGACATGCTCAGATAAACCTGTGACAAAGAATGTGAACACAGAAGAAGCCCAGGAAGAGGGCAGGACAGTGAAGGATGGATCAAGATGACTGGAATGCTAACTAGTGAAGACAGAAGCACCGTAATTGTAGAGAAAGAGAAAGAAAATCTAGCATTGAAATCCAACATCAAAGCATGCTTTTAAAGTATCATCCATGGGCAAAAACTTCACTTGAAACTTTCCAGTAGGAATTTACAAAGTTACCTGGCCCTGTCATGCCCGTTTATGTTTTCCAAATAAGCAAGAAAATATATAAATAATTAAATTGTAAAATAGGGTGAAATTGTGCTTGTAAATGAGAAAATGGTAAAAATAATGAGCTTTCATCAGTTTGTATAATTTTATACCATGACATACCTTGATGGATTTTATATTATTTTGCATGTTAATAACTATAAGCAGTGACCTTGAGAAATAAATGAGGCAAAATTTTTCCTTGGAATTAAGAGACATTCCATCAGGAGTTTAAATTACTTACCCAAATTAAAGTGTTTCAAGCAAAGGGAAAACTGTCAATTTGCATACAGAATTTTTTTTTTGTCTTAATAATGATGTCACATTTGTGGACTGATGACAATATTGTATCTAAATTTGCTGATCTACAAAAGCAATAATCACATGTTAAATAATTTTAGATTAAAAAGATTAAAACATGTCATAAATAAACATATGAAATTTGACAGATATTACTTTTAGTTACTGGTAATATTTGTGTTTATACAAATCTGGGTATACAGTAAAATATAGCCTCTTAAAATTCAATTTAAACCTCCAGAGATCATGGGTTTTACTGCTCACATCAAGCTTTAATCAACTTATTTTCATTTTAACCCATGTCTTTCTTCTGAATACGCACCGAGGGAAAACGTGGTGAATAATTAGTCAGAAATTATGATACAGTTGAAGGAAGCAACAATGCTAATTGACTGCCTCCAACTTGCAAAATAATTCATGATATTTTGCAGTCAAGATTGGTCAGTAAGGAAACTAGTACCCCAAAGTGGCCGAATTGCATGTTCTCTAGATCAAGGAAATGTAACTAAGCTATCTCTAGAAATAGGTCAGGTTGACTAGCTGATAGGAAATAATAATGCCCTCATACATCCACACATGTGCACATACACACATGTACACACACACACAGAGGTAGAGAGAGAGGTGAATTTTGTTTAATAACATTGCAAGGGACTGACAGAAGATTTATGTTTCACTGACCATTATTAGAGTTTATAAAGGAAGCTATATTGAGAAGGGGATAAAAGAAAACTAATATATATGGAGCTTCTAATATTTTTCTGAAATATGATAGGCTTTTAGGTATGTAATATCATAGTAGAAATAAACAAGAAGAATAGGTTCTTGAAGAGACATTTTCCATATCTACAAGAATAATTGTGGGCAGAATTCAAACAGCTTTTACTCATCCCTATTCTACAAAGCTACATATTCTGCTAAATCAAAAATAATCTATAGTTTGTAGAGTATAATGGACCATTGTTTACCCATGTATAATAGCGATAATGGATTTAGTAACTATCACACTATTTTTTACATAATATTTCATGTAAAACATGGAAGTGTGGACCAACACAAGATGTAGGCTTGGGGATAGGGATATGAGACCATTTTCTCAAAAACCATAAACAAAAATGTGAGAAGAAAGAGACTTCGTAGGGGAGATCACAGTATTATTCAGATTCCTAGAAGCAAAACTAGGCATTTAGCACAATTTAACGCTATACGCACACTTAGAAAATATATTTTCTATATTTGTGTTATATATGTATATCTTTATACACGTTTATTTAATAAAACAATAGCAAAGTTTCTTTTTTGTTATAATTTTTTTTTCAGACCTTTTTATTTTATGTTCAGGAGCACACATGCAGGTGTGTTACATAGGTAAACTTGTGCAGGTTGGTTGTACAGATTATTTCACCACCCAGGTATGAAGCCTAATACCCGTCAGTTTTAGTTATTTTTCCCGTTCCTCTCTTTTCTCCAAACCACCACCTTCCACCCTTCAACAGGCCCAGTGCGTGTTGTTTCCTTCTGTGTGTCCATGAATAGCACCATTTCCAAACACCCTCAAACAGCTGAATATTCTCAAAGCAACTATGATCTGAATATTATCTATTTTTTCTTTAGTCCCAGCCTTCCTGACCCCTCCTGTCTCCCAAAGGCAAGCCTCAACTGTACAGGAAGTTCGAATGTATTCTGAACAAGCCACAACTTAGTGCATGTTGCACTGTGTTTGATTTCTCTCATTTCTCTGCAATGAACAATCATTTTTTTCTGTGAAGCTTTCTGGGGCCCCTAAGCCACAGTTGATTATCCACACTTTCTTATCCCATAGCACTCTGTTGACACTGCCACTAGGACTATTTTAGAATATTCAAAAGTTGTAGCATTCGGAAATTAGTAGCTCTAGCTTCTGTAAGGGTCAGTGTCAAACGCTGATTAACTGATTTTTTTTTTTTTTAATATTCATCTCACCAGCTTTGATAGGAAGTTCCATAGTAATTCATATTAATTCCACCACCCTTGTAACACCTTCACACATTTTCTATAAAATAAATAATAGATGCAGTGAACCTATGTAAGAATGCCTTTGTTCGTGTCAGCCAGAGGTGCATGGATCAGGGACAGGTGTCTTTCCAGTATGTGCCTGATCCATGTGACTGTAACTGTTGTAATATTACAGGATGCTGCATTATTATCATCTGCACACTGCATATGGGGAAATAAATGTTTTCAATAAGGTTTTATCTCAGGACACATGTATGGAAAGCCTTAACTCATAAAGTCAAGTCACATATACTCTGTGATATGACAGAAGGTTTAAACGTTTTGTTTTTTTTTCCACAAATGAACTAAGGATAATTGAGGTAAAAGATTAAAAACGACTTTTGAGAACACTGACTAAGGAGATGAGGCAAACCATATCTTCATTTACACTCTCAAGAGATCTCCAGTTTCTGTAATGAAGGCTAAGAAAGTTTTCTATTATACTGTAACACAACACTTCCTCCAGTTATCTGATAGAAAAAGAATAATAAACCTGACAGATAATATTTTGACATCATCTAAAGAAGAGAATTTAGGTTTTAGCTTTTGTTAAGGGGTTTTGTTTGCTTTTTGGTGTCCAGAGTTGTTTTTTTTTTTTTTAATTTCCCTCAATACATAACATGTGGTTACATAATCTAAAAAGGCTGGGTTTGAATTTTGATTCTATTGCTCACAAACTGATCGCCCTTAACAAAACTACCTAATTCATTGTGCCTTAGATCCTCATCTATAACATGGCCATAATAATAATAATACCTAACTCAAAGAAGTGAGGCATGATTATTTAATAATTTAGTAATGACAATTAAATCAGGTACATTTTGGAAGTGCTTCTAAGGATGGTGTCTGACACATACTAGGTACTCCATATGTAATTTTTAAATGAAAATATAAATGTAAATTGATATATTTGTTCCATATGATTAAAATAGGACACATTTCTTACATATTATTCTTCCTGACATTTCAAGGTAAAAATATTTTAGAGTGTCTTATAATTAATTTGTAATATAAATAAGTATTAAGGTTTAAACTGAAAAAATTCCATCAACTGATGTCAAGTAATGTTACTGCTATAATTGATAATACAGGCAAAAGAGAAGAGAAAGAAGGAAGGGAATGAGATTGACTAAGAGAGCAAAGAGGGAAAAATAAACGCAGAATAAAGAGGGAGTACACAAAAGAGGGAGAGAGAAAGGAAAGGAGAGAAAGAAACAAGATCGTGTTCTTTGCAAGACTATGGAAGGAGCAAGAGGACATGAACCTTAGCAAACTAATGCAAGAACAGAAAACCAAACGCTGCCTGTTCCCACTTGTAAGTGGGAGCTGAATGATGGGAACACATGGGCACATAGAGAAGAACAATACATACCGGGGCCTATCAGAAGAGGAAGAGCATCAGAAAAAATAACTAATGGGTATTACACTTAATATTTTAGTGATAAAATAATCTATACAACAAACCAACAAGACATAAGTTTACCTATGTAACAAATGTGCACTTGTACTCCTGAACTTAAAAGTTAAAACAAAGAATATCTAATATTCCTGAAAAAAATACAATCCTGAAAAGTGACATGAGGAGTCAAATGCTCAAGTTGCCATAACTTTTATAAGCATTAGGAATGCTTTATAAGGAAGCAACTTATTTACGTGAAAGCAAATTAGTTATTATAAGTATTAGAATGAAACTTCAAATTACTCCAACTACTTTACCTGCATATTAGATTTTCAGTATTCAACTAGTCTATTTTAAAATGTTCTATATTAATTGTCTATACTTAAAAGGAGGAAAGTAAATTGAGAGTTTGTTAATGTGTTTTTTATAATGTATGAATTAGATGATTTCATAAAACCTATATGCAAAGTTAGGTTTCTCTGGAAACACAAACTTTTAAAAAGTCCATAAGTGTTAATTTGTGACTTACTAATAAAAATTATTCTAATGAAACCTAATATGTCCTACTGCGTACTGTGCAATTATTCCCCACTAAATTATATATGCAAATTTTCAACACTGTAGATTGAGCTGTTTCTAAGGCACATTACAAATAAAAATAATTGTTTTGTATTTTTAAAAGTTTTTGAATATCCCTTGGTTTTGCTTTAAAAGACTACATTTGAAAATTATAAATATCACAAGATAATAAACATGACATTTATGGCTGGGTGTGGTGGCTCACGCCTGTAATTTCAGCACTTTGGGAGACTGAGGTGGGTGGATCACTTGAGGTCAGGAGCTTGAGACCAGACCAGCCTGGCCAATGTGGTAAAACCCCATATTTACTAAAAATACAAAAATTAGCTGGATGTGGTGGTAGCCTAAAATTCCAGCTACTCAGGACACTGAGGCAGAAGAATCACTTAAACCTGGGAGACAGAGGTTGCAGTGAGCCAAGACTGCACCACTCCACCCCGACTGTAGCCTGGGTGACAGAAATTCCATCTCAAAAATAAATAATAAAAAACATGCCATTGATATGTGTATAAATTATATTTATAAGCATTTCTTTTTTATTATTATTATGCATTAAGTTCTGGGGTACATGTGCAGATTGTGCAGCATTGTTACATGGGTACACACATGCCATGGTGGTTTGCTGCATCCAACCCCCAGTCATCTACAATAGGTATTTCTCCTAATGTTATCCCTCCCCAATCCTCCTCCCACCTACTATCCCTCCCCTAGCTCCTCACCCCTCAACAGGCCCCGGTGTGTGATGTTGCCCTCCCTGTATGCATGCGTTCTCATTGTTCAACACCCACTTATGAATGAGAACATGCGATGCTTAGTTTTCAGTTCTTGTGTCTGTTTGCTAAGAATGATGGTTTACAGCTTCATCCATATCCCTGCATAGGACATGAACCCATCCTTTTTTATGGCTGCATAGTATTCCATGGTGTATATGTGCCACATTTTCTTTATCCAGTCTATCATTGATGGGCATTTGGGTTGGTTCCAAGTCTTTGCTATTGTACACAGTGCCACTATGAACATAGGTGTGCATGTGTCTTTATAAAAGAATGATTTATAATCCTTTGTGTATATACCCAGTAATTCGATTGTTGGGTCTAATGGTATTTCTATTTCTACATATCTGAGGAATCATCACAGAGTCCTCCACAATGGTTGAATTAATTTACACACCCACAAACAGTGTAAAACCATTCCTATTTCTCCACATCCTTTCCAGCATCTGTTGTCTCCAGATTTTTTAATGATCAGCATTCTAACTGGCATGAGGTGCTATCTCAATGTGTTTTGATTTGCATTTCTCTAATGACCAGTGATGATGAGCATTTTTTCATATGCCTTGTTGGCTACATAAATGCCTTCTTTTGAAAAGTGTCTTTTCAAGACCTTTGACTACTTTTTGATGGGGTTGTTTTTTTCTTGTAAATTTGTTTAAGTTCTTTGTAGATTCTGGATATTAGCCCTTTGTCAGATGGTTAGTTTGCAAAAATTTCTTCCCATTCTGTTGGTTGTCAGTTCACTCTAATAATAGTTTCTTTTGCTGGGCAGAAGCTCTTAAGTTTAATTAGATCCCATTTGTCTATTTTGGCTTTTGTTGCCACTGTCTTTAGCGTTTTAGTCATGAAGTCCTTGCCTATGCCTATGTCCTGAATGGTATTGTCTAGGTGTTCTTCTAGGGTTTTTATGGTGTTAGGTCTTATGTTTAAGTCTTTAATCCATCTAGAGTTACTTTATGGATTCAGTGCTATTCCCATCAAGCTACCATTGACCTTCTTCACATAACTGGAAAAGAACACCTTAAACTTCGTATGGAACCAAAAACGAGCCTGCATAGCCAAGTCAATTCTAAGCAAAAATAACTGGAGGCATCATGCTACCTGACTTCAAACTATTCTACAAAGCTACTGTAATCAAAACAGCATAGTACTGGTACCAAAACAGAGATATAGACCAATGGAACAGAACAGAGGCCTTGAAGGCAAGACCACACATCTACAACCACCTGATCTTTGACAAGCCTGAGAAAAACAAGCAATGAGGAAAAGACTCCCTGTTTAATAAATGGTGTTGAGAAAACTGGCTAGCCATGTGCAGAAAGCTGAAACTGGGCCCCTTCCTTACATCTTATACAAAAATTTGTAAGCATTTCTATAATCAAATGTCTAAATGTTGAGAAAAGCAAAATAGCTCAGAATTGTCTGAACCATTTGAGGTATGCAGGCTGAGAGAGACATGAGCATGGGGTGTCAGTCATGACCTCATACATCCAACACTCCACATCCCAACCTGTGGGGCAATTGTCTAAATTCATTTTGTTCCTGATTAGCTGCTTCACCTCTTATCTTCCTGTGGAATTTCTGATATAAAGAACAATGTATAGCTACTCAATAGCTTAAGCTATTTTAATGTAAATTCTTAGTAAACAATTCAGAAACTACCTCTTTCCCTTAAAAAAAAAAATCACCAAATATGGCATGTTCTCCCTTATAAGAAGAAGCTAGACATTGGGCATTCATGGGAACAAAAGACACTGTGGACTGTAGGAGGGCAGAGAGAGGGAGGAAGTTGTGGGTTGAAAGACTGCCTATTGGATATGCAACCCAAAAATAAAATTCTAAGCACCCCAGTCATCTGAATAGACCCCTCCTCTCAGCCAGCAGCATTCCAAAGGTAACCTGAAAACATGCCTTGTTACCGCAAAGGCAGACCATAAGACTGACAGAAGAGACTCTTTAAGTCTCGTAAGAAACACTTAGAATCTATTTTCTCTGAAGCCTACTACCTGGAGGCTTTGTCTGTATGATCAAACCTTGGTCTCTACAACTCCTTATCCAAACCAGATATTCCTTTCTATGCATTCCAGGTCTTTAGATCATAACCAATTGCCAATCAGAAAATCTTTGAATCTACCTATAACCTGGAAGCCCTCCACTTCCAGTTTGTCCTGCTTTTCAGCCTGAACCACTGTATATCTAACACATATCAATTGATGGCTCATGTCTCCCTAAATGCATAAAACCAAGTTGTAGTCCACTCACCTTAGACACACGTTCTCAGGACTTCCTGAGGCTGTGTGATTGGCATGTCCTTAACCTTGGCAAATAAACCTCTAAATGCATTGAGATTTGTCTTAGACACTTTTTAGTGGGCAAGTGCTTATATGGTTTGTCTGCGACCCACCCAAATCTCATCTTGAATTGTAGCTCCCATAATTTCCATGTATTGTGAGAGGAACCCAGTGTGAGATAATTGAATCATGGGAGCAGTTTCCCCCATACTGTTCTCATAGTAGCAAAAAAGTCTCATGGGATCTGATGGTTTTATGAAGGGTTTCCCCTTTTGTTTGCTCTCCTTCTCTCTTGCCTGCCACCATGTAAGATGTGCCATTTGCTTTTTGTCATTATCGTGAGGCTTCCCTAGCCATGTAGAACTGTGAGTCCATTACATTTTTTTCTTTATAAATACCTAGTCTCAGGTATGTCTTTATCAGCAGCATGAAACAGACTAATACAGGTGCTATGCTTACTACCTATGTGATGGGATCTGTACCCCAAAATTCAGCATCACTTAATATGCCTCTGTTTACAAACCTGCACATATACTTCCAGTATGTAAAATGAAAGTTTAAATTATTAAAAAAAGAAAACTAGCTGCCGCAAATTGGAGGGTACATTTAGGAAAACTTGAATCAATGTTTCCTGGTTGCAATTGTCAAGTTTTGCCCAAGTTAACTCTCTATTAATGTTGCCTTAGCTTCTTCCTTTTCAGTCAACAGTGTCTAACATCAGAAATACCAATGTCAATTCATTACAGTTTCTACTATATTTGCCAATGAATATTTAGGTTTGGCATATTTATTGATAATTACAGCTAAATCATTAAATTACATGAAAAACTTGTTCCTATACAAACTGCTTTATGATATGCATTTAATACTTATGAATAAATGTTTCTCCTAAAACAATTACAGAGCAATATTTTAGAATATTATAGAACACAAAACTATAGAAAATGTAACAGCCTAGGCTATCGAG
>NW_022436996.1:11581486-11689420 GCF_009761245.1 Sapajus apella
ATATATATATAATGGTATAAAGGAAAATTTCTCTCCAAAAAAGCAACAAATGACTGATACATTTTATACAATTTACAGATCTCAAGAGCATCATACTAAGTGAAAGAAGCAGAAATAAAATGGGTACAAACTACATGGTTTCATTTATGTGGCATTCCAGAAAAAGTCCAACTACAGAGACAGAAAGTAAAACAGTAGTGACCAGGAGCTAAGGACTGGGGGAGAGTATTGATTAAATTGAAGCATGATGGTTCTTTTGGGTCACTGGTTACATGACTGCATACCTTTGCCAAAATTAATAGAAACAAACACATGAATGGTGAATTTTAATGTATTAAAGTATAATTTAATGAACCTGACTTTAAAAAACTGAAAGAAAACATTTAAGTATAGATGGTTAAAATTAGTGAAAGTGAAAAGGGTGATGGATGCGGCAAACTACCATGGCACGTGTATACCTGTGTAACAAACATGCACGTTCTGTACGTGTACCTCAGAACTTAAAGTATAATAAAAATAAATAAACAAAACACAATAGTGAAAGCGTGATTTCACGCAGTGTTGTCTGTGGATATTTGAGCTAAAATAATACAGAACCAGATACAAGATTTTCAGGAAGAAATCAAAGGACAGTGTGTTTTTGAGAGAAACCTTTCTGAAAACCCTTAACTAACTGTGAGTGGAATGATGTGATGCTTAGTGTCTGTGGAAAAATGCCAATCTCAGCACTGTGTGAATATCAGTAAGCTGATCAGAGCTGCTAAATCTTTCAGCCAAAAAAACAAAGCTGGGGCTGTTCCAACGCTTTTTACTGTCCATTTCCCATCCTTATCTCTGGACTTCAACCACTTAATCACAATCCTTCCACAGTCCCTGCTTCACTTCTTGTCATAGTGAGGTGGCTAAGAGCCACAGAATATAAGCGAAGGTTGAGGGACTGGGTGTGTTCAGTCCATAAAAGAAATGATGAGTGAAGTTAATGATTCTTATTTTCAAATACGTGAAAGACTTTCAGTAACAGATAAAACACATTTGTTATCAGAAGCCCTTAAGTCATAATGAGGATTAGCAGGCTAAAATTATAGAGAAAATCAAATCAGTTTAATATAAAGCATTTCTAACCATGAGAGACATATGAAAGATAGAATAATATCACCTCCCATTTATTGAGATAGTGTTATCTCAATACACATTATCTCTTTTAATTGTGTAACAACAGAATAGACACATCAGAATTATAACATTTGCCATTTATTGAGATAGCCGTTACACACATTATCTCTTTTAATTTTGTAACAACTGTTTGAAGTAGACACATTACTATTTCAGAGGTATACACACTGAAATTTAGCTAGATGATATAAAATACTTATGTTTATGAAGGTAATGACTAACATAGAGAAGATTTGAACCCAGGTCTTTCTGACTTTGCTATCCCATTTTCCAGTTGGCCACATGTGGGGATCTTGAGCTTCCTATCATTGACTGTACTTAAGACCACTGGGTACCACTTGACTGGTCTGTTTTATGAGGGATTCAATAGTGGATAAGCTAGATATTATCCACTTTCTGCACAGGTAGCATCCAATTATTAGATATTATGAGATTATTTATCAGCGAGTTTTCTTACATAATAAATTAATACGTACTGTCCTCCCTATTACTGTCCAAGTCTTTCTTTCTCTTGCATATAAAGAAAAGTCATCCTCTTCATCACCCTAAATTACCAGAGAAATGTTCAGGTGAAAGAGATGGGTTCTTAGTCACTAACAGCCTAACTGTACCCTTGGCAGTGTGAGTGGAGTTTGCCGATGGGATAATCTGCTCTCATATGCAGATGCTGCTCCTGGCCTTGTCCTGTGAAGCAGGCTGGCTGGCTGCCATCCTCCAGCACTGTGTCAACATCTGTGTGAAAGGAGGTGTTTTTCCCTCTCCACTGTGGAGTTCTTGCATAGAACTCCAAAGGCTTATTTGGAGCACTGAGAGACACTTGTAAGAAAAATTTGGAATTCTGAAAAGCGCTGATAAGAAAGTCCTTTCATGTTTGTTTCTCTCCTCGTGTACTCGTTTTTCCCCCAAGTTATTAAAACATGTTGAATATATTGAATTCTTTTGGCTAGTTACCTTTTATGTTTTGTGTATTAATTTGTCTACTTTCTAAACACATTTCGTTATTTTTAGATGAGTGGTTTGGGAATCATAAAATTGTAAATTTTTAAGGAACATTAGCTGCCAACTAAGCCATCTACTGCCTACTATGAGAAACTCTTCTAGGAAATCTCTGAAAAAAATAGCATTAATTTTTTCCTCAAACAGCCAACATATTAAAAGAGCAGGTCATTTTTGCCATGAGCTCTAGTTATGAGGAAATTATTTTTGTGCAAATACCTAAATTTCATCTCCTAATAATTTCTATCATTTATTGCTCTCTGGAGCAACACAGAACTCCACTCTGCCTTTCCAAAGGCAGGCCTGAAAGTATTTATAGATATGAACCTTCTTTGACCATTTAAATTGGTTGACTCTATATATCCTGCCTGGATCTCTATTTCTATAGCAACATTTAATCCTATTTGTGCTAGACAGTAACTAACCTTCTATCTAACACTCCCATAATCTTCTCTGTGCCCTTTTATTAGATCACTGAGAATCAGAAAACTAAAATTTCTAAGACTCTCTTGCTAATTGTATTTATTCAGGTTTGGGGGTGAAATTAAAGCCCAGAGAAGAAACAAGGGACTGGGTTTCTTCACCAGAAGTACCCACAGTCAGTAGCCGGTGGTCCTGCAGCCTTAGGAGCTGTGGTGTCTCCAGTAGTTGCAGGGATGGTGGCTCCACCTCAGAGGCTGAGAGAGTGTGGAGTTCTAGGCTCCAGCCTAAAAACTACAGTGGCTTCTAATTCCTGTGTAATACCACCTTTTCCCCTTTTCCCTAGATCACATTTCTCTCCACCTGTAATCTCTAGAAGCATTTGTTTTCTAGACTTGTACCCTGACATCAGAACTATTATTATCCTTTTCACACTGCAATGTGATAGTTTTCTATGTTCATACCTTACCTCATCACTGGATCAGTCATGAGAATCATACTTAGCATTTGACTCATAAATGTTAGGTATGAACATTGCTCATCAATTTGCATCATGTCTTCCCTTAGCCTTCTCTGCTTTAGGTTACACACTTCCAGTATTCTCAATGTCCCTCATAAAGCATCAATTCCAAATGTTTCATCTTTTTGATCACCTTTTTCATGACATTGTCTCCTATTTCAATGGCTTTTAAAATGTCCATTCAGAAATAAGTGAAACATTCCAGATATGGTCCAATAACAGACTTCAAAATGAAAAGGACTAATATTTCTTTTAGCTGAATACTCTCCTTTCATTAATGTCAACTTTGTATTTGTTTTTTTGCAGAAATCATATAACATGCAAAACTCATATTAACATTCCATTCAAACACCAACCCTATAACTTAGAATTCCACACTTTCAAATTAATTTCAGTTATTCATTCTTTGATCTTTACCATTTGTAAATTTAATACACTGCCATTCTATGCCTTCATTTAAGATATTCCACATGTTGAATAGAAAATCTAAATGCAAAGCATGCTATGCAAAGTTGGTGAATCTAGCTTCACTCCGAGCCGTGAGTTAGAGGTACCATTATTACTCTCAACTTCATTACCCCCTTACACTGAGGTTCCTAACTTTCACTAGTCAACAGTTTAGACATTTAAAAATTATTTTGAATATTACATTTATTGTACATGCATATATGTATACACGCTTGAATTTATGTTTTACAATCTGAAATTTATTTTTAGAATTTGGCATTATTGATTTTTTTTAATGATGAATTCATTTTGTCAAAAAGAAAATAATCATAGTTATCACATTTTTGTTATTGTTGATATTTAATAAAATCAAAATTCCTAGCTATTTTGCATTTTAAAAGATTGATTTGACAAATCTTTACTTTTAAAATTAAACTCTTTTTGACAATGAAAATTATTGCTACAATGGATGTCAGGTTCGCAGAAGTGCCTGCAGGAGGTCTGCAACTCAGGTCTAAGAAACAAAGTTCAAAATACCAAAGAAGAAACAGTATGGCAAAAAACGAGTAGTTCAGAGAACAAAACCAGTATTCAAAGTTAAGAGGGTCAAAATCTAAGAGACAAGATTTCTGTATCCATGCAAAGAATAAAGAGAGAGAGAAACATAGAGTGACAGAGACAACATAATTAGAGAAATAACAGAGCAACTCAGAAAACTTGTTTTATGAAGTAGCTACTAGAAATAATATCCTCCATTAGATGCCTGAAGGGAGGCAAAGAAAGAAAACCCAGGCCTTTTACCTCATAAAGTTCATCAACTATTTGGAAACCTGTGATTGACCTACATGGTAAGTTAAATGTACAAAAGCAAATTTTCAATATCAATGTGAGACCACACAAAAATATATAAAGCAATGCCATTGATGTAGGATAGAATGCCAAGTGAATGACAGAGTAAAAGCTCAGGAGAAGAATATGCCATCTATTGGCAGATTAGTTAATTAACAATTTTCATTAGAAGTCAAGCCCAAATTTAATATAAATGAGATCTTAATATGTGAGGCTGTGAAGATCATTTTAATTGAACAAGTATAAATACATATACACTTGTCCATATATATATGTATATATAAATACATATATACATATAAGTATATATATTTATACTTATTCAATTAAAATGATCTTCAGACACACACAGAAAGCTAGAGAGAGAGAGCAAATAATAATTGCATGTCTTCATTAGTAGCTTAACCTGTTTACAGCAAATGAGTCAAAGTTGCAATAAGATATGGACAAAATTGGCATTGTATTGGGACTTCAATGTACAAAAAAATTGTTTCATCTAAAGGCTATGAGAGGCTGGGCGCGGTGGCTCAAGCCTATAATCCCAGCACTTTGGGAGGCCGAGGCAGGTGGATCACGAGGTCAAGAGATCGAGACCATCCTGGTCAACATGGTGAAACCCTGACTCTACTAAAAATACAAAAATTTAGCTGGGCATGGTGGTGTGTGCCTGTAATCCCAGCCACTCAGGAGGCTGAGGCAGGAGAATTGCCTGAACCCAGGAGGCGGACGTTGCGGTGAGCCGAGATCGCGCCATTGCACTCCACCCTGGGTAACATGAGTGAAACTCCGTCTCAAAAAAAAAAAAAAAAAAGGCTATGAGAAAATGTTAAAGCTTTTCAATAGGAGATTGACATAATAAACCATAATAATTTTGTTTTCTATCTTGAATAGTTCAGTCATTTGGGGAATCATTCTAGTAGTAAACATTAATTAATTAAGGTGTTTGTAATTTGCCTTTTAAGTCAGAAATCAAGGAAAGTATTTCAAGGATATTGTTTCCAAAGCTGACATACTTTAATCATCAGTTCACAGAAGAGATCTGATGTGTAAGGTCTTGGCAAAACCTACCTAATGCCTTTAACAACAGCTGCTTTTGTGTTTCTTCCTCACATTAGCACACCTGTTAAGCCACTCGGCCCCTGTCTGTTTGGGAAACCAACAGTCATCCAGCCTGGGGAAAGACAAAATCTCATCCGTATGCTTACAAGTGGCCATTTAGTAAAATGTGCAAGTAAATTACCTCAGTTTTGTTTGCTGAATTTGACATGGATCAGTGACAATTTCTAACACTGAACAGTTTCACAGGGTCAAATACATTGTTTCAAATTTTTGTTTTTAATACACCTGATTTCTTTTTTTTTTTTTTGGTTACTTCTCATTTTCATGATTCAGTGATTTTAGAGATGAAATGAATAATAATGAATATGAGAGACAGTTTTGCTTAGTTCCTTTGCCAGGTGGAACTGTTTGGGATGCAGAAAGAGTGTGTGAGCAATGATCTTCGCAGATGGAAAGGAAAGGGTAATAAGAGATGAACTTTGGCCTTCAGCCAAAAGACCATAAAGGTTGAAACATGCAGAACCAGTCAGAATGATTGAAGGTTGTTTTGGTGTTTAACGGGGTTGTGGTTTTACTCTGTGGTTTGTCTTTAGTACAGGATAGTAAATTACAAATTTTTTAACACTGCCTGTTTGCCATCTGTTTTGGAGAAATTATAACTGATAATAGACCATACAAAAGCATGACCTTGCTATGCTTCAGTGGAAACCACCCAAACAAAACCTACCCCACTTTTTCACTATTTCTAGAGAGATGCTCAGAAAAGGCAAGGGAAGAAAATTACACAGATCATCCTCACGTTAAATTTTACTTTATTTAATCAATAGGAAATCATAGAATACTGCTATTATGAGAATTCTATTTTACAATTAGCCATACGTTCATAAGAGATAGTTTCCATGGATATCTTTATGATGACTTAACCAATAAAATAAAAAATCAAGCAATAATATATTTTCCAGTGCTTCTGTTTGTCAGAAACACCTGTTGTACTACGTTAGAGTCATTATTCAGGTTCAATTTATTTTAAAAGGTAATATATAGGGACATCAATTATTTACCATATTCACAAGCATGGATGATAATTGGCATTTATCTGTTTCTAAAAATTAAGTATACCTTAGAATGGAAAATATTTTCATTATGGATGATTCTTGAAAGAATATAATTATAGACAAAGCAAAACAAGGCACAATTTCAGGCACTGACAGTGATGTTGAAATAAAGATTTTTTTTTCTTTTTTTTTTGAGATGGAGTCTCACTCTGTCTCCAAGGTTGGGGTGCAGTGATGCCATCAAGGCTCACTGCAATCTCTGCCGCCTGGATTCAAGTGATTCTCCTGCCTCAGCTTTCAGAGTAGCTGGGATTACAGGCATGCACCACCATGCCCAGCTAATTTTTTATATTTTTAGTAGAGACGGTGTTTCACCATGTTGGCCAGGCTGTTCAAAACTCCTAACCTCAGGTGATCCACCTGCCTCGGTCTCCCAAAGTGCTGGAATTACAGATATCTTTTTAAAATGTGAAAAATTCAGAGAATTATGTTCATTTCATTTATTGTGGACTTATAACTTGAATATACTTGATATAAACTAGGCGAATAAATTTATAATTATATAATGAATAAGTTAACATGCTATGCTGACAGATATCATTACAGATTTTCCATGAATTTGCCTATTAGGTAAAAGGGATTTAGTTTTTCTAAGATATTATAACAGAGTATTTAATTTTATAAGAGATCCATTGAATTTTCCAATTAAAATATTCATAAACACATTCTGTATTTTCATCCAAGCTGCTAATAATCATGAATTTATAACAAATGCCTTAAACTTATCTTAGAACTCATGAAAAATGACTTGTAATTGAAATTGCTTCAAAAGTACACAAAAATCCCTAAAATAACTGTTTCTATAACAAGCCAAAGACATTATTTCTTATAACTTCATGCCATAATCATTTCATTTAAGAAAGTGATGTGTTAAAAAAATACAACTAAACGTTAAATTATGAAACCAAATGACTATGTGGGACTAAATTCAGCAACTGTTACAACCACAAATTATACAACTCCTTATATTTTTGACTAATTCTGTATATTACCAATACAAATATTATTCTTAATCCTTAATATTTATGTCATTTTGTCTAACTGAAATTGCTTTCATGTGAATTATGTCCTTCATTTCTGGGAAGCCAAGCTAATCGTCTACTTGTCTCTCAATAGAAAGACACATTCTAGGGTGAGTTACAAGTGCTACAAACACCACACAACTCAATATACTGATGCAGACTAGGGAAACCACACACATTCATCAGTGTAAACACAGGTGACCTATGGATGCCAGGCCATCTATCTGCTTTGAGCTGCCATCCTGCTGAGACTGGCCCGGCTCCCTGACAGTAAATCTTTACGCCATTATTTTACCCTCTGTGCTGACAAGATATCACACGCTGTGAGGAGCCAAATGTTGATGTGCAAGGATATCGCGTCCATTATTGTTATTAGAGTTCTACCCCCATCCATCCGCAAGGAACACTAAAGACCAAATGGGTGAGAAAAGAAGTTCCCCCTGGGCCTCAGCTTTACAAACCAAGCCCAGTGTCTACGGAATATGTAAAAGGATTTTTTTTTTAATATACAAGGAAATGTTCTGGGATTATAATTTCTTAGCAAGCAGTCAGTGGAAACAACAAACTTACAAGAGCGCAGTAATAAAGCACTAAAGAGTCCAGAGATGTCATTTCTACTTGTGCCACTCACCAGTTAAGTGATTCTAGCAAATTCCTTTCTTTGGCTCTTTCTTCTCCTCTTCTGTTTCTTTCCATTTTAATGAGAGGACTCCTTTCAGCCAATAATGTATTTAAGGACTAAATGATATATAATGCCCCACCCAACTTTCTATAAATTAACTTCCAAAATAACATCCAATACTTCCTAAGATGATATTCCCGTTATTATGATTCAAGGGCACTGAAGAAAAATTCAAAATTGTTTTGAATTGCAACATTTTTTCCTAGTCACTGACCATCACATTAGCATTCAACTATGGACTAATCAGGTCTAATTTTAAATATGTAATCCTTTTCCGAAAGACACTTTGGGATTTAGTATGCTTTATAAAGAGTAGTTTACATGTCTTGGTAACCATCAATAAAAATGTTCTATTTTTATTAAACATAAAGACATACTCTGTAGACTGAAAATTTATACACATTCTGAGAAGCTCCATGAAGGCAGTGACTATAAATGTCTTGTTCACTGTTATATTTTGGGGTGCCTAAAATAATATGACATACCACAAATGCTCTATAAACATTGATAATAAAAATTAAACTACAATGACTATAGGTAAAGGTGCAGAGTTAAGAACCAAAAACATAGCTCTGTGGAAGCATTAGCTCATCTAGAATCAGGAGCTGGCAATACTGAAGAATTACTACTTTCTCCTCAATTTAACTTGAGGCGTTCAGGAAGCTTTAAAATGGACCAAAAATAGAAGCAGACTATTTAGTGAGAAAGAAAAAAACGTGAGCTGGCAATTCTCAATTTTAATCATTTTCTTCATCTCTATTCACTTGAACAGAATTTTTTTCTAGCTTTGTAAGTCATAGTATTCCTTGTAATAAGGCAACTTAAATTACATTTAAAACAGAGGCTGTGAATATGCAAGCCCTGCTGACTAAAAGGGAAAGGCTTTTTCTGCTATACTGGTTCCAGGAATATTCATTAGTCTCTGGATGGAAGCAAGGTAGAGACAACATAAGGAGGTTATCCAGCCTTCTTCAAGACAACTAAGTCTTCAAAGCTGATGAAATATAGTTGCCTTCTTTCTCCTCTCAACCACAAAATTACAATGTCCAGTCAAAATAGACTGAACTAATCCAGTTTCTTTACTTCGTTGTAATTCTACACTTCGATTTTCTGTCATGATCTGTCTGGTCTGAAAATGTCTATATGTTAAAATATTCATTTCTACTACTTCTTGAAGTTCAAAATTATTTTTTATGACTTGTCTTACTGTGAAAGAAGTCTATAATATTCTATGTATCTTGCTTTAAGAATCAATCAGTCATTAATAATCACCCAAACTGGAAACACATCTCCAGAAGTAAAAAGATTGTTAAAGGGGTCATGACATTGTTCAACACCCGCCTATGAGTGAGAACATGTGGTGTTTGGTCTTCTGTTCTTCTGGGAGAGATAACAAGGGGAGAGATGCCAGATGTAGGTGATTGGGAGGAAGGCAGCAAATCACACTGCCATGTGTGTACCTATGCAACAACCTTGCATGTTCTTCACATGTACCCCAAAACCTAAAATGCAATAAAATAAATTTAAAAAAACAAGGGTCATGACAGTAAAATTTTTCGGTGAAGTCAAATGTCTTGAAATCCTACTTACTAGTCATACTTGTCAAAAACCTTTTGTTCAAAATTTCAAAGGAATTCACACATTAAGTAATTCTGACAGTATTTTGGTAACGTACCCACATGAGTAATAAAGAATTTAAAAGGAAGTAGCCCACAGTGGGATAATCAGAGAACCAGTGGTCTTAGGTCTGTTTCCCAAAGGCTCCATGGTCTTGATAAATTAATTCTCTCTGCCATTCAGAAAACGTTCCCTTTTGAAGTAACTTTAACTTTATATTACACTAGGAATGCATTATCAGTTTGCCATTTTCTTGTGTAAAAATTAACACAAGTAATTAACACAAATAAATGTAGGTGGCTTTAAAATGGGGTTAATTTTTTATAACTGAATTTTTTTTCTGTCATTGTTTTGGAAGCATTTTGGGAACTTCCTTTCTGATTATTGTTCAATTTATCATTATTTCTAATTGTGATGCTTTTTCACCTTTAAAGTATCCTTCTTCATATACTTGATTTTTATTTTTCCTCCCACTATTTATGCTTTTTAAAATATTTTATTAAGATAGCCAACCTATCATAATATAAGCCCTTCCATCCTGTGCGCATGGCCTGAATCTGTTATTTGAAAACGTTTTTACTTATTTAGTGATGACAAAAGATGCTTTACTGTGACAGACAATGGCTTTGAGTTAAATCACACATACAAATATCACAATCATATCTAGCACTGGTGACACACTGGCTCATCCTTGCAATTTTTGCCCAGTTGAATTAGTTCGCTGGTTTTTGTAGCCAGGGTCTAAGGAAGGGAGTGACAGCAATAAGAATATCATAATGTTTCTTTCACTCAGGAACTGCCTTACTATCTTCGTGTACTACACAGATAACAGCTTCTACGTCACAGCATAAAGAACACTAAGAAGAACTTCATAAAATGTGAAATTTCTGAGTTGTAGAGCAATTCAATGTTCAACGCTGTAAGACAAGAGCTCCTCATGTGGCCAGTTTCTACTTTCAATGGCAAAGTACGTAAGGTCCTATTATTCCACATCATCACAACCCTTGGTCAGTCCTGTTACGTGACGTGGCACCTTATATATTTTAGTTACATTGTCCTAGTTACTAATGAGGTGGAATGACACTTCATATGTTACAGGCTATTCTCGTTTCCAACCTGTTAAGCTTCTGTTTATTATGGTCTTAAGTTTTTTCTCCTTGCATCAAGAGAGTTGTTTATAAACTCTGCATAATAACACATACATTTCTTGGGCTTTCTGATATTTTAAAATACTGTCTGTCCACTAACTTGCTCTCAAAACATACTCAATTTTTCAGTGTTTCACTTACTACCTACTCTGTCGTGGAGCTCAGAGAATGAGATAAGAGGGTTTAGAATTGCCCCTGATTTCCTGTGATCTCAGTTATGCATAACCTGTTCCCCAGGCTGGAGTGCAGTGGCTATCCATCAATGTGATCGTAACTCATTGCAGCCTTGAACTCCTGGGCTCAAGCAAGTCTCACACCTCAGTCTCCTGAGTAGTTGTGATACAGGGGCACACCAGTACACCTGGCTGTTTTCTAATGTGAGGAACCTTCAGAGTAACTGATCTCCTGTACTTCCTAAAGCTACAATTCTGCATATCTGATTGTTAGCACTGTGTTATACATTTGAATAAAATGGAAAAATAAAAAATTTTATTTTTCCATTTAATTCAAATGTATAACTTTCAGTGTACTCTATTATATTGGTAGGGGTAAAATAATCAGATTTTCTATATTTCTATTATACTTCAAATTCTGGGATACATGCACAGAACATGCAGGTTTGTTACATAGGTATACATGTGCCGGAGTGGTTTGCTGCACCCATCAACTTGTCATCTACATTAGGTATTTCTCCTAATGCTGTCCCTCTCTAGCCCCCCACCCTCTGTCAGGCCCTGGTGTGTGATGATTTCCTCCCTGTGTCCATGCGGTCTCATTGTTCAACTTCCACTTATGAGTGAGAACATGCAGTGTTTGGTTTTCTGTTCCTGTGTTAGTTTGCTGAGAATGGTGGTTTCCAGCTTTGTTTATGTCTCTGCAAAGGAGATTAACTCATCCTTTTTATGCCTGCATAGTATTCTATGGTATATATATGCCACATTTTCTTTATCCAGTCTATCACTGATGGGCATTTGGATTGGTTCCAAGTCTTTGCTACAGTGAATAGTGTTGCAATAAACATACATGTGCATGTGTCTTTTTAGTAGAATGATTTATGATCCTTTGGGTATATAACCAGTAATGGGATTGCTGGGTCAAATGATATTTCTGGTTCTAGATCCTTGAGGAATAGCCACACTGTTTTCCACTGTCTTCCAACTAATTTACACTCCCACCAACACTGTAAAAGTGTTTCTATTTATCCACATCCTTTCCAGCATCTGTTATTTCGTGCCTTTTTAATGATTGCCATCTAACTGGCATGAGATGGTATCTCATTGTGGTTTTGATTAGCATTTCTCTAATGACCAGTGATGATGAGCTTTTTTTCATATGTTTTTTCGGCTGCATAAATGTCTTTTTTTGAGAAGCATTGTTCAGATTGTGTATATTTCTCGTTAAGATCTTTAAGGCTATGGTTTCGGAAATAAATAGGAATATCACAAGAAATAGGAAAAGAAAAAGCCTGTTAGAATATTACTATAATAGTCCAGAATAAAGATTATGGAAATTTAAACTAAAATAACATCACTAAAAATGGAGAGAAATGAGCAGAATTAAAGGACTCATTTCCTATTGAGAAAGATGTAAATTTTTGAAAACGTTTTAAATGAGCCTATTTAATAAGATGGTTATTCATACTAAAAATGTGCAATATTCAGAATAATTCCCACTTTCTTCCATTTATTTTGGAATTGCCACTGGGTGGTGGGGGTGAGATCACAAAAATTTAAAAACAGCAATGAAGAACTCATGCTTTCATTTCACTGAAGTTCAAAATCATGACAATATGTAGCTATATGACATTAAACCTCTGGCATTTATCATGTACTTACATCATGTCGAATATATAATAAGTTCTACTACTTTACACATTCATCACACCCTGTAAAAAGAAAATATATCAAGATACACTGCAGAAACTGTTCATTACCGTTTTAATGGGGATTGTTGTTGATCAATAAAACGTGATTCTATTATTGCTGCAGGTATTCAGCTAAATTTATCAGCTGGAAGATAGATCAGCAGCATACTATCTTGAAAATAGCAGCTGTTCAATGTATATTTATTAAGTTGTATACAAATCCCTTTCATGTTACAAACGATTATCTAAAACCATAGAATATTCACTTAACAAATGTTCATTTGACAATGTAAAGAGGCAATGCTTCCTTAAGAAATCAACTTTGGTCTTCATTTTCAGTTTACTTTTTGGTTTAAGTAAACTACTGACATTTTGAATTGCTTAAATTTTTTTTTCTCTCCTCTCCACTACAAAGCAAGCGCAATATTTCCCATCATCTCTCAGCCAACAATTAGATTTAATATGATTAAATTGGGAATTATTCCGTGAACTATGGCAATCAGCCACTTCTCCCCTCTGTTGATTTGATTCATTCCTATTCTTCTATTTCCATTTTAATAATAATTTTATCATTTCACATTAATTTGCTTCCGATAAATTAAATTAAAGGCATCAAAGAGCCTCAAAGCAAATTATCTTTTTGCAATGTCAGGTCTTCAAAATCCAAAATATGATTGTGTTTTTCATTCTGTAGGTTATAAATATGCATTACACATTGGGGAAAAAAAACACTTTTAAATTAATTTTTCATTGCTTACAAAACGTCTGAGAATTTTATCTGGACCCAAAGAAGTTTTTAACATAAATCTATTTTATCTTTTAGACTAAAAATCTTTATACATTTATAAGATGAGAAAATATTAGTTTTTAAAAAAATTTAAAGCAGCATTGCATGATAAAACAAATTTCACTCACAGCATAAAAGTCTGGTTTGTAGATTTTTTTCTTTGTAGGTAAAAAAAAAATTCTAATTAAAAAAAATTTCCCCAAGCTATGAGTTTTATTACTTTTTCCTGATTATAACTACAAAGAGAAAAGTTATTTCTTTATGAAGTTGGGAAAAGTTCAATTCTTTCCCATGGGGAAAAGAGTTGTGTTTTCTCATCCCCATATATCACTGGAAAATAGAAAAGTAAAGGCATAAAGTCTGTTCCAAAGGATCACTTGAAAATAACTTATTTAAAACACTAAATCTACCAAAGAAAAGGTACTAAGCATTGCATTTAAGTCCTCGCAGTGGCCTGTGTACCCATGAAGTAGAGAAATACAAAAGTATTTTATGAGAACGGTTTATCCAACCTGTGATATTGAGGTCTCATTTTCCTGTGCAGTGTCAGAGTTCCTGGCTCCAGGTCAGGTAAGGAAATAACTATAGGGAGATCCAAGGTCTGATGGGATAAGGATTGCGGTATGCTGGGTGATGCATTGGAAAGGTTGGGAGATTAGACGGAATAGCCAAAGCTGCCCTTCTTACATCTCCATAAATTCATCGAACTGCTAATGTCACAGTGGCACATAAATATAAAACATTGTCTTTAGACATGGGAGCCACTCTTAGGATGACTACAGATTAGTAAATATTTCTTTTAAAAATCTCTAATCAAAAGAATAGGTAAAGAGATGTGAAAATTTACAGGAGAGAATGATTGGGATCACAAAGGTCAAAATGGAGACTGAGCCCTGGATTTGCTCTGCCACTTGTTTATCAAATAGTCCTTATGGTTACCCTTTCACAGCCACCATGCTGAGCCACTCTGCCAACACTTGTTGCTTTCCTGTGATTTCTCTTCATCATTGGTCATAAGGAATAAAGCAGATTTTTAAACCTTTTTAACTACGTTGTGTTCCAAGATTAAACGATTAATGTTTTATAAGATTTTCAATGGCTTAGTAACAACCAAGGAACAGACAAGAGAAAAATGTCTGAATGGCATGTTATTAAATTTTCAATTTTTTTAAACATCATCCCTCAAAAAACGTTCTTATAAAGATGTCAAATTTTTCTTTCTTTCAGTATACACCACAGACCAATATAAGATTCTTTTTCTCTTCTCCTTAACAGAAGGACACCATGCTCAGATTTTCTGGCCATTCTGTACAGGACATGGGGTGAGGAAAGGAGGTGGAGACAAAGTCCAGAATGGAGCCATAGGGATTGCCATAAAACACCGAGGGAATTAATTTGGACTGAGATGCTGGAGCATGGCTGGATTCCTCCTTCTCTGGAGGTAGCAACAGCTCCTGGGATTTACCTGCCTCTTATTATCCCTCCACCCATTGACACTACAGACTCTGCCCTCAGTCAGGCCCCAGTGAGACAAGGGCAAAAGACATATGGCCAGGAGTCCCTGTTCTCTTGCAGCCGTTGATACTGTCCCCTGCCTCAGAGCCTTTTTGGTTGAAGAATCATTGCCCATTATTCCTCTCCAGGGTGCTCTAGGATTTGCTTTTTCATTTGTCCTGTGTCAAACTGGCTTGGATTCCATTTTGCTTTTTTCTTTTTCCCCACTCACCAGCACTGTTTCATTAGCAGACTCTTGTCTTGACACCTTCTTTCTGACACACTGGCTCTAGCTCATGGAAGACCAGCTTCTCTTATCATGAGCAGGTTACATATCTTTGTGTAACTGATGACTCAAGAGTCCACTACAAAATTAGATACTGGTCAGGAAAGTCTATTTATTGTGCATAACAAAAATGACTTTAATCAAAAGCCAAAACATTATATATGCCAGAAAATTTGAGGGCTATGTCCACAAACAGAGGAACTTCCAGAAAAGTATTTAAGGATGAATTGGCTTCCTTGATAACAATTTTACATAGACATATTTCATTATTATGTATATATGTTTGTATACTTTTACATATAATGTGTATTTATGTTATATATTTTACAGCTTACATATTATATATTACTATTATATATTATACTAATTTTATGAATTTATTTATATCTGAAACATCTGAAAAAAATAATGTAAATAATTAAAAATAATGGTTTGTTCTAATTTATATACACATAAATACATGTATGTAAGCACACACATATATGTATCAGAAAGCTATGGTATTTAAGCACAAAAACAGACAATAAAAATGTTCAAGCTCCCTTCTTGAATATGTCCATGAACTACATTATGTTATTTTCTGAAAGGAAGATTTTTCTGAGCTTTATTATGCCAGGCTTTTAAGCAACTGTGTTTTTACTTTTACAAAAATAGGTGAGGCTTACTTAACCATGGCAAGGCATTTGTAAATTGTGGATATAAGACTATAAATCATTAATGTGAATTTAATTTTGGAAATATTTTCACAAGAAGTTTTAACATAGTAATTCATTTGTCACCTGTAACAGCGACATGTGTGACTCTTCCCATAGATTAATATGAAATTTCAGATAGTATCCTTAGATAAAATATAGGTCAGAGAACTCACAGGAAAAAAATATTATTGCTTATTTTATAAGTATATAACCAACCCTATTGAAGAGAGACAGATCTGGCAGCTTGAGCTCCCCATGCCAAACGCAAACACCCATGTACACATATGCAAATTCACACACACACCCACCCCGAGGTAGGTTAACTGAGACCTGACTCCACAGATCTGCCTTAGCTCAAGAACGCATAACTCTGTGGATACACTAAAAGCCATTGAACTTGACATTTTCAGTGGGTCTTCTATATGGTACACGAATACATGTATCTCAATCAAGCTGTTAAAAAGTACAGTTATGCAGCCATTACATGTCAACTGTCCCTCACCCCCACTTCGAACAGGATATCTCCTCACTTCCTCAGTCAAAAAGTTTTTGTTGTTTCATAGCCACAGGGATGGTCCCTGCCCTCATTTCCTGTAGCCATATATTATAGGAGACTATGGGATAGACACCATTCTCCCCTGGCACTGTGGCCAGGGGGTATGCAGACCCTCTAAGCCTGGCATGGAATGAAGGATGAGAGTCAAGGTTATTAGATGTAATCTACTACTTATTTTTCTCCAGCCCCCATGCAATGATCTTGCTTCTATCTGCACTACCTACTGCTAGTGCTATAACTCTGTGACTCTTTTAAATAGCAACCATAATCATGATTTTTTTTTCTTGTGATACACACATTCATTCATTTTTCATTCAGTGACTTATAAATGTGGAGACAGAACAGCAAATAAGACAGACACCTGGCCTGACTTTGGAGCTCACATTATCAGAGTACATATTAGTGCATCCTTCAAGCCCTGCTTTTAGAAGCACTTGCCTATTTTATTAAATACTTTTTAAAAATTTATTCTTTTTTTTTAAGCTAAATTTTTAATAAGTTATGATATACTTTTTTCTCTTAAAAAAACAGTAAGTGTAGCTTCACCAACCTCAAAGTTCTCTTCACTTATACATATTGTAAAGCCATTCAGATTTGGTTCCACGTTCTTTTCTTGAATGTTCTCATTTAGAAACCAGTGCCAATTTTAGAACATTTTTCTCTGACTCTCTCACAAAGCTTGAAGAGCAATTTTTGTCTTCGTGATTGCCGTGCCAAGTTTGCAAATAATAAATATGAAATCACAAAATAACATATTTTTATATGCTCACTATCTTTTAGACATACATTCATCTGTTCTGAATCTCTATGATCTTTGTAAAATTGTAATTCTCTCTGCAGTGCCAAAAATGTCAGGAAAAAACATTTTTTCCTCTCTCCTCCCAAACACCTGCATGAAACCCTTGAGCAGAGATCAAAGAGAATACAATCTATTAGAATGTGATAAGTACTGGGCCACTGTCACACCAGCACCTGCCTTCCATTACCCCACATAACCAGAGATGAAAGAGCAGAAAAAGCTAAAGATTGAAATGGAGAGAAATAATCATAAAAACAGAAAAATGAATTAGAAGCAAAGAAATCCAAAGAAGAAAAAGAACTGAAACAGAATGAGCTGTCCTGCTACTTCTTATAAAATATGGCATATATTATAATTAACATAAAATATGTTCTTCTCTTATAAATTATTAGAAACCTGCCCAAGTATTTGATTTTCTGCTTCTGGAAGAAGTTTGTTCCTTTTCAATTACAAAGAAGGCTGCTGTACCTTATTTTATGTTAGGCTTTTACTTATTCACATTTTAGGCATTTTCTCCCTAGCAAGCATTAATAAACAGGCCCTGTTCACAGATGTCATCTTTCTCACATTTGTTTATTATTCTTTCCACATTACCACTAACAGTGAGATTTGTTTCCTTTTCCTTTCTCAAAGCCTATCTACTATATTCCTTTGTAGAAAATCAACATCAATTCATCCTTCAAACACTGGAGTTTAAAGTTTTCCTCAGTGAAGATGCTTTATATTAAAGAAGAGAAAAATCCACCAAACAAGAGCAAATTTGTGCAACTGTAGGGATACTGACTCTTTTACAGAAAGCAATTACAGTAGAGGCTATAGATAACCTTAGACAAAAAGGAAGCCCAATAGCAAAATCTCTGTTTAATCAAATAGAAGCTTCCAACTAAATACAATAGTTCTCATTAAACTAATTTGCGAAAATTCCCTCCTCCTGTACATTTTGCCAGTCCACTTAGACAGCATGCTCTACACAATGCAAGGAAAAAGGAGAATTGGCATATCTTTAATGAGGGGTCAGGCTAATTCACCAAAGATGACCTTCTAGCCCTAAGGAGATCTTCATATAATTGATCTCCAATGTGCACATTATCAGACAACAGGGCAAATTAGAACCAGCCACCAAAGACACTCACTCTCTAAATGATTTCCTGACATTTTAGAGCATTAGAGAAGAAATCTATCTTTCATTTGGGATTCACATTAGTGTTCAGTATCATTCCTTTGTAAACTCCAGAAAGAAATATCCCAAAAGAAGAAAATCACAAAACCAGGACACACACATAAAAGGTGGCTTATGTTTTTCATGTAACAATGTTCTGCGAAGGTATTTCATGAGAAGCTAAGACTTTTACAGTTTTCTTGTTTCTTCTCCTGATAACCCCTGGAATTAGAACAGGTAGGTAGAGTACATAGGCAGGCATCCTGCCATGGAGCTTAAGGAGCACCAGGAAGACTTACTTATACTCTGGTCCCACCTTTAAAAATGCACATCCTCGGTAGTGAAGCTTCAAAAGCTACTGAGTCTTGAGTGGTGTTGGCGATTTCACAGTAGTTACTAGTACAGACCAGGCAGTCAGGCTGCCTTCCTTCTTCTTCTGATTCTGCTACTTCCTAGCTATGGTGTAGGCATGGACAGAGGCTTTTAAC
Source organism: Sapajus apella (assembly GCF_009761245.1). NCBI lineage: Eukaryota > Metazoa > Chordata > Mammalia > Primates > Cebidae > Sapajus > Sapajus apella. The sequence continues at coordinate 11,600,663 of NW_022436996.1, forward strand.
CTTTATAAGTTTCAGTGTCCTTGTCCAGTAAGATTGTGATAATAATTGACCTATGTCTTTGATAGAGTCTGATTATGAGATAATACCTGTAAGTGTTGATCATATTGTCTAGCATATGGAAAATTCTCAGCAATTGCTAACTACTGTCATTTTTACTTCTGAATACTCAGATCACCTCCACTCCCTGGAGGAGGGACTGGGAAATGTGAGATCACAAGACGCGTGTGCAGATGGTAATAACTCCGTAGTAAATATATCATAGTAAATGGTAGTAAGAGGTAGAAAAGGATGTTTTACACTCAAGAAAGTTTTCTTTAACCTTCTAAAGTATGATTTCCTCCCCAATAAAGTGGGGATAATAACAGAATCTATCTTACATGATTCTTGTGGGAACCCCATGAGACGAGATCATGCTTGTAAAATGGTTAGAATGCACAGGATGTGGCACATGGTAAGTGCTCACTGAAAGTTATTGGTTATCAGGTGTTTCCTTTACAGTAGAGAATGATGTCACATTATACCTTTTCCAGTAATGTGTTTCATCTATTTAAAGTAATGAACAGAACTTTTATAATTTAAGTAAAAATAGCATGACTTTTAAAAGATACATACAAAATAAATTTGGATGTTAGCCTTTTAGTCTCAAATATATAATACTGATATAGTTGCTACCAGATGGAATCAAATAATTGACATCTGACACAGTCATCCACTGCTTAACAATGTTTCAATCAACTGTGTTTCACACATGCAATGGTGGGTTCATAATACTACCATCTTTTTGCTGTACCTTTTCTGTTTTAGATGTGTTAAGACACACAAATGCTTACCATTGTGTTACAATTGCTTACAGCATCAGTAAAGTTGCATGTTATATAGGTTTGTAGCCTAGGAGCCATAGGTTACACCATACAGCCTAGGTGTGTAGTAGGCTCTGCCATCTAGGTTTGTGGAAGTACACTCTTGTGATTTTTGTACAATGACAAAATCACCTAAAGTCACATTTCTCAGAACATTCTCATCATTAAGAAACACCTGACTGTATTAAACTGTTTTAATAATATTGTCAGATCTGCTGGGCACAGTGGCTCATGCCTGTAATCCCAGCAGTTTGGGAGGCTGAGGTGGGTGGATCACCTGAGGTTGGGAGTTTGAGACCAGCCTGACCAACATGGAGAAACCCCATTTCTACTAAAAATACAAAATTAGCCAAGTGTCATGGTGTATGCCTGTAATCCCAGCTACTCAGGAAGCTGAGGCAGAAGAATCACTTGAACCCAGGAGGCAGAGGTTGTAGTGAGCCAAGATTGCACCATTGCACTCCAGCCTGGCAACAAGAGAAAACACAGTCTGAAAAAAAAAATGTTTTCAATAATATTGTCAAATCCATGAAGATCTGCATATTTTTAATGAACTACCAAATGAGATATCCAGTGATACTCGTCCCAGCCAAAACAAAATATGTATATGAGAGCCGCCTTCATATCCCACCTACTTTGTCCAACAAACTAGAGGTCATTTGTCAGAGGCTCAAGGAAGTGAACACTGCAGGGATACAGGGATTTCTCCTAATGCTTAATAATTTAAGTCATTTTCAGTATATTGTTTTGGATATAATATCATTAGGGAATTGTCATAAGCTCCCCTTTAGTTCAGTCAGTTTCTCTTAACCTTGATATGAGCCTACAGACAGAAATATAACAACATTCAATGCAAGCAACTGACAGATTTATCACTAGAACTGATTTGAATTGTCATAGAACCCGCCTACACAGCATGGTTTACTGTAACAGGTACGGATGTAACTAGTTATAAGGTCATTGTAGACTCACTATGTGATCACATGGGTTATGGACAATAATTATGGACAATATATATGGATGTTATATGGAATAATGCAAATCTGTATAACTCAAATAATGTATACGTTGTTTTTTGTTCTTTTAAAAAGTTAAGAATAAGGCAAACATGGTTAATACTGCTTTTTAAAATTAAACTGGTATCTTCCTATCTTCCCATATCTTAGTATTTTGCCATTTCAAATCCAACAGCCTTTCTAAACCAGTCCAAGTTACACTTACATAGGGTTTAGAAATCACTTCCTTCTCTGCATAGGTCAAAGGCACATTACATACCAGTACGTGTTCAACTTCAAAAATGGTCCTGGCTCTGAGAAAATACACATTAGAAAGGATCAAGTCAAAGAGCATTTTGTAATATTGATTACATTATGCAAACAATATTGAGCAAGAGTGATATGTCTGAAATACTTCTGAGAAAATTGTGGTGAAACGTAAAATAGCACATAGCAACTGAAGAGAACTAGGTGGTGGCTTCAGAATTTCCTGTTGAAAAAGAAAAGAAAATCCTAGTAAAAATTAAGGAAGAGTAAAAATCAAGGCAGTGACAAAAGGAACTTGGCCACACAGGCTATTTTAAGAAATATCTTGTCAATCAATGTGTAAAGCACAAACTTAAGACTCCCTTTGTTTATTATAAAACTTTAGTTTTCATGTGTAATATGTATTGAAAAATGTGAAATTAAAAATTAGTATGCCTTTGTGTTTCTGCAACTTACTATTTTACAAAGGTGTCCCAATAAATGTATCAGAGAATCTGCTGGTCATATTGACTTACGATGCTACTGTTAGAATTTATGAAGCATTCCTCTGATCATTTAAAGTGAGCCACTCAGCAAAATGTCAATATTTGGTTTTCTGAAATAAACCACCGTTTCTCTTGAGGTTTTTATTTAATGTAATTTTGTTGCTGACATTATTGCCCAAATTGTGAATACCATTTTAGATTTGTGAAGTTTAGAGGTATGCAATTTATATGCATGTGCCCAATGACACTGTGATTGTACATTTCTCTATTTCTCTCTATGTATGCCTCTGGCAAAGACTGTAAGGTCAATTCCAGTTTTATGTTTGGAATACAGTTGAAAGGCAAGGTTATGAAGGGATTTTGAAATCACAGCTTAGACTTGGCAAAGAGATGCCTAACATTTTCTATACAAACAAATGAAATGCCAGAGCAGAGTCTCAATGTCAGAGCTTTTGAAGAAAATCTGTTTTGGCTCAAGCAGAGTTAGCTGTGTATATTAAGACAATTTGACCTAGAAACAAAGTGCTCTCTACAAATAATCAGTGAAGCTGAAGGGAAATTAAAATGATTTTAGTGGTTGACCTTAGTTGCATACTGGACAATTATGAGAAGATAATTACTATCTGAGCATAGGTTGTAAAATAATGACCATTGCTAGTGCAACGTTGCCAAGTAATTTCAGATTTGCTTGGTTATTTAAACACAGAATTATAGGGGGAAAAATTTGAAAAGATATTGAAAAATCATAACTCATTTCAGCAATTTTTTAAAGAGAAACTGACCATTTTGCTAGTAACGCCCCCAGAATTTCATATGTATGTGTGTTTATTTGAATCTTCAGAGTAATAATATAATGCCTTTTTAAAAAATTTCCCAAGTTAAAATATAATTTACATACCATTAAATTCACTGTGATCAGCATACAGTACTGTAAGTTTTGGCAAATGTAAATGTTTGGTAATCACCAGCATGTTGAAGACACAAGACAATCCCATCATCATTCAGAATACCTGTGAGCACCTTTGTAGTCCACCTCTCCCCTGCTTTTGTGTCTTGGAATTCACTGATCTGTTTTCTGTCTCTACAGCTTTGCCTTTATGACCCACATTTTAGTAACAGGAAAAAGGCACCTGTCTGTTGTTCAAGATGTTCAGTGGAAACGGCCTTATAACGTACCGTTTAATATTATAAGGCAGTATCCTAAAGTGAGCAAGCAATATTTAAGGCGGCTCCATTCACTTGCCACCGGAACAGTCCCTCCTTTTTCCTGCCCTATATATTGACTTCTGGCTGGAGACAGCCATTTGGGTGCTCTTAGCAGAGTAATTTGACACCCCTTCAAACTGATACTCTAAATATTTTCTCAACATTTTTTTAGAGATGCGTCCTAGCACCTGGATGAGAGCAAAGGCAGAAAAGGAGGACTCTGGGAGGCAGCACCCCTGCTTCTTATATCATCCACTTCACCAAACACAGCAATTACCAACAATTCCTGGAGCACACAGGCATTGCTGTGAGTGGAATAGACAAAAGCTTTTACAGCCTACCCCATGCAGCTTAACCAAGAAGTCCTTTCAATAAATACACAGTATTCTCTTTTAAGAAGAATTCTAATAAATACAATTTTCTTCTTTGCTTCACACTTTCAGAGATGTTTTATGGTTTAGTGTCTCAGGCGACTGTCCACGCAACCTTCTCTTCTCTATGATGTGTTATCGCTGTACCTCACCTAAGAATGTCAACACAAAGCCATGACAGCCCCTGACACTTTAGGAGTTTCATGCTCTCCTGTAACTACCATAGCATCCTGGGGTATTGACTGGTTGTGAGAGAAAACTGTCACTCACTGCTGGTTACTAAGGGGTAGAGCGGTAAGAAGAGAGCTACTGTGTTTCTTAGAGCCAGCATGGAAGCGTCCATTAAGTTTTCATAGAGAGACAAAGTTTAAATAATAATTAGATTTTTATACTCTACTAGTATACATATCCAAGTATTTTTCATTCTTTTCTTTATTTTGCATGTGCTGTGTTTGAGGGTCTGTGCTTATCACTGGATGAACACTTTCTTTGCCCTTAGAGGTTCTCAGTGGAGTGAGATTACATCTCTGGTTTCCTACTATTCGTTGTTAAGTCATTTCTTACAGAAAATTCATGACTAGCTAAAGTTCCAAACAGTAGCTTTACCAATAAACTTTCTTAATCCAAAGCTGTTTATCAATTTGGAATTGCTTGTATGTTAGAAATCCACAACTGTATTCTATTAATCATTAATGTGTCATTCTTGTTAAACTTAAGTGCCATTGGTTTAATTGGAATGAGTGACAAAAAAGTTGCCATCTCTGAGTTTTGGATTTTAAGAAATTATGTTATTCCTTGACGCATATATGTGCCACTGAAGATTTTACAAAAAGAAATAAAACCCAAATATTAAACTCATCTTGTTTGCTTATTCTTTCCCTACAAATTGGAAAAGGAAACTTGTCATCAACATTGCATGATGGGTTGCATTTTAATATTCCGTGTCTAATGACTGGCATGTAATAAATCTCACATTAAAATATTCATGAATAATCAGATTAAATGTCACATCTCCAAAGAAAGATCATCTGATCAGGGGTAATATCAGTTAATTTCTTTATTTGTTTGTAGAGTACTACTAAAGTGGGAGCAATCAGTATAAAAAAACCTCTCTATTGATGTTTGAATTACATATAAATTATGTGGTACCTGACACTTGGAATGGCAGAGAGAAATCAGAAAACATTATTTCCTCCATTTTTAAGAAAAATGGATGGGATCAGTTTTCATTAATATTCTGATTATTTTTTCCAACAATATGTTACTTCTGGACTGATTGTCAGCACTCTTTCAACTGAGGATTAAGCACAGGGAAGTATGGTTTTCAGAAATATTTGGGAGTAAAATACTCTAGGTAATCAAGTACTTTGTTACAAAAGAATAGTAACACTGTATCTTATAATGAACAGCTGATTTCATTGACAGTCTTTGTACATAATTGGCAAATGTGTACCAGTGTGCACCAGAAAATAACTGAAATTTAACGGATGTAGTTAGGTGGTATGGAGCTAGTGTTGGGGTCTTGAAAAAAGACATTTCAGCCTCTTTCCAGCGAAGCTAGCAGGGCTCATGCAATGGCCTATAGGGCACTCCACGTTCTGGGTCAATCACATCATAGCCTGCCTGCCAGATGGTGGCAAATGGAGAAATGGAAAAAATGTATATTATTTCTTTTTAAGATGACTCCAAAATTACACCTACTTACTTCCTGCAATTTAGGTGTAACTTTCTAATGTACCATCCTTATATCTACTTTTTACTCAATATTTTATATTTATTTTTCTCTAAAGATCATAGGTATCAAATTTCACATGCTGTGCCGATAATGGCAGCATTTGCTCATGCAATCTATTATGACATTATATCATGGCCTATCATGGAGGTTGTGATTAACTTCACACTAACATCAAAGCCATATGGTATCCCACCCATTTACAGAACAAAGCTATCTCCTTAATGTCATTTACTGCAGGTTATGATTTGCCAGAAATGCTGTTGAATAGTACTCCCTTTCAGATATAGAATTTTTTAACAAATAAATAATGTGTTAACCTTTTTATAATGGTGAAAATTAATACACAGTAGTGCAAGTCTTTAGGGCCAAAGGCATCTGACTCCCAACTTCTCATTTTAATTAGATCTGGGATTTAGAAAGGCATCTAGTCTGAAAAGTATAATCTACAGGATATACATACATAAATATTCCCAGGATTGGACACTTCCAACTGGGAAAGGAAATAGGTTTATATTGTTAAACCAGAGGCGAGCTGCTTACTAAAAAGGGACAAAGAAAAAAGTAGACAGTTCCCTTTTATTTCAGAAAGTTACTTTTTTAATGATATTGAGTATGGAGAGAATTCATTTTCCCAAGTCATTCTTTCAAAATTTTTTATTCTTTTTATTGCTTACTGATTTTATGTGTAGACTTTCAAGTGACCACATCATTTGCAAATTAGTTCACCTAATTGCCAATTCATGGAAACAATAATTAGACTATAAATTCAGGATCTTTAAAAATTTGAATGTGATTTCTGATGAGTATTCATAGAGTATAATTTTAAATTCTTTCTGACCACATGATTGTTTATAAATTCATATTTTTTATTTTAAAAGTATATGTCCTTTATAGATATAGGCCATTTTTTTAAATAATCTTTGAAATGTTACTTTATAATTAAGAATTTTTTCATTTTTTGTTTAGAAAATGTTGATTTTTGCAAGTTCGTAATGACTTACAAAGAGACTTAGACTCCCACACAATAATAGTGGGAGACTTTAACACCCCATTGTCAGTATTAGACAGATCAACGAGACAGACAATTAACAAGGATATCCAGAACTTGAACTCAGACCCAGACCAAGCAAACCTAATAGATATTTAGAGAACTCTCCACCCCAAATCCACAGAAAATACATTCTTCTCAGCAGCCCATCACACCTACTCTAAAATTGACCACATAATTGGAAGTAAATCTCTCTTCAGCAAATGTAAAAAACAGAAATCATAACAGTCTCTCAGACCACAGTGCAATCAAGTTAGAACTCAGAATTCAGAAACTAACTCAGAACCACATGACTTAATGGAAACTGAACAACTGGCTCTTGAATGTTGACTGGATAAACAATGAAATGAAGGCAGAAATAAAGATTTTTGAATAATTTACTTACAAATATTCACTGGATATTCATAGTGTGTTAGATTTCAATAGTCTGTATGTGAAAGTCCCATCTTTTGAACATATGACCAGTGTTACCTAGGTCTCAACAGAGTTTAAATTCTGATATTTTAAAACCTTATTATTGAATACTAGTATATTTGAGGCATTTTATATAATCACTAAAAATTTCATTTGCTGTACTATGTTGCTCGCATATTTTAAACATCAAAATTTTCTTAATGTAAAATAACAAAAATATATTTACATGAAAGGAAAGTAGCTGTTTTTTTAAATTTCAAATCCTAAAATCTCTGGAATAGCTTTGGGAATAAGTTGCAGGAATTTATCCTGCATGATAACTAAAAATCAACTCAGGTTTCCTGATTTGGTCAAACCCTTTCCTACTCACACAACCAAACTCCCTAAATTTTCATTTGCCGAAACTAAAGCATACAGAAGCTTAGTGACATGTCCATGGTCACTTCTGTGAGACCAAAGCTCAGACTGTCTTGTTTGCAGAATCTGCTGTTGCTAATGAAGTCTCTAGCATGTAGTAATTACATCGTATGTATTGTTGAAGTAAATGATACACTTTTAATCAATTTTTATTTTAAAAAGCAAATTTTAAAAAGTATTTTCTGGATCTCCTGAGCAGGTGTTAAATCAACTTACATTAGTAAGATTTTGAACATTCGTAGCTGGTAGAAAAATAACAACAGATAGTGTTATTGACTGACATTTAAACTTGGATATTGGTCAAGTGAGTTTTGCTGTAAGTGAGAGATTCTTTAAAAAATACCAGTCAGTATATAATTCATTGTGGAAATAATTTAAGAATTAGCTGAATCTTAAACAACAGCCTCAGTATGATCAAATAGTGTGCCATTTTATCATGCATAGAATTTGATGTTTTCAGAACTCTTGCTTTAAAAAAGATCTTTGCAACCTAGAGAAAACTAACCAGGATTTAGAAGAGACCAGAAAACTTCTCTTGTAAAGAAAAAGTGAAGAACCTGTGATTATTTGTCTTAGTTAGTAAATTCATTTTAAAGAAAATATTTGGTTTTCATCAAATACTCAGAAGATTCTCAGGTGGAAGAGGATGTAGATTTACCTTGGAGCAGAACTGAAAGCCTTGGGGGAGTTTGGGGGATGTAAATTTTAGTTCAGTGTAAGATGCATGCCCATAATAACAGATGTCACACATGAAATGGGTCCCCAACGTCTATGATTCTGACAGAATTTATTTTTGAATATATTAATTTCATTCTCTATAATTTATTTCAATGTGGTCAACTTCAATTAACCATTTCAAATCGCTGTTTTCCTTTCAGCGCAGTCTAAAAATTAATATTTTAAGAACAAAGCTCTGTTCCATTGGTCTATATATTTGTTTTGGTACCAGCACCATGCTGTTTTGGTTACTACAACCATGTAGTATAGTTTGAAGTCCAGTAGCATGATGTTTCCAGCTTTGTTCTTTTTCCTTAGGATTGTCTTGGCTACATGGACTCTTTTTTGTCCATATGAAATTTAAAGTAATTTTTTCTAATTTTGTGAAGAAAGTCAATGATAGCTTGATGGGAATACCATTGAATCTGTAAATTAATTTAGGCAGTATTGACATTTCCACTATATTGATTCTTCCTATCTATGATAATGGTTATTTTTTTCCCATTGTTTGTGTCTTCTCTTATTTCCTTGAGCAGTAGTTTGTAATTCTCCTTCAAGAGGTCCTTCACGTCCCTTGTAAGTTGTATTCCTAGGTATTTTATTCTCTTTCTAGCAATTGTGAATGGGAGTGCACTCATGATTTGGCTCTCTGCTTGCTTATTGTCGTTGGATAGGAAGGGTTGTGACTTTTGATCATCATCACTGGTTGTTAGAGAAATGCAAATCAAAACCACAATGAGATATCATCTCATGCCAGTCAGAACGGCAATTATTAGAAAGTCAGGAAACAACAGATGTTGGTGAGGCTGTGGAGAAATAGGAATGCTTTTAAACCATTGGTGGGAGTATAATTTAGTTCAACTATTGTGGAAGACAGTGTGGAGATTCTTCAAGGACCTAGAATCAGAAATACCGTTTGACCCAGTAATCCTATTACTGGGTACATACCCAAAGGATTATAAATCATTCTACTATAAAAATACATGTATATGTATGTTTATCACAGCACTATTTAAAATAGCAAAGGCTTGGAATCAACCCAAATGCCCATCAATGATAGACTGGAGTAAGAAAATGTGGCACATATACACCATGGAATACAATGCAGCTATAAAAAAAGAATGAGTTCATGTCCTTTGCAGGGACATAGATGAAGCTGGAAGCCATCATTTTCAGCAAACTAACACAGGAACATAAAACTGAACACCACACGTTCTCACTCATAAGTGGGAGATGAACAATGAGAACACGTGGACACAGGTAGGGGAACATCACACACTGGGGCCTCTCTGGGGGTGGGGGGCAAGGGGAAGGAGAGCATTAGAATAAATACTTAATACACATGGGGCTTAAATCTAGAAGGTGGGTTGATAGGTGCAGCAAACTACCATGGCACATGTATATCTATATAACATACCTGCATGTTCTGTACGTATATCCCCAAATTTAAAGTAAAATTTTCAAAAAAGAACACCATATTCTGGGCATTACATGGTCAAATTTATCTTATAAAATCAAATTTCTTAACTATCCAGTATATACCTCATTGTAAAATATGAAGAAGGCTAATGTAGTACAATATTAATTTTGCTCTAATGAGCCCGTCCTCACAAGTGTCCCCTATGTTAACCATTATTTGCAGTTTCTGCATGGACCATTCTCAAAACATAACACTCCAATTTCCTCCTGTTGCCAATACTAATATACAGTGTGCAATAAAGTTTGGGGATTTTTCATGTAACAAATATTTGCAAGAAGAAAATTGTTTTTTTAAAACATACAGCCTAGTTTATAGTTCTAGTAAGTAGTGACAACCCAACAAACATATTTTTAATGGTGATTATCAGGGTTGTTGAAAATGTTAAATCATCAAGGGGAAATTTCCTTTTCAGAAAATCATATGCCATGATAATTCCTTGGTATAAAATATTCTATTATATAAAATATTTTATATAGTGGCATACAACTAATGTTCGTGAGATTTTACACCTAGAGAAACTACTCAACTGCTCTGTTCTACAGTTCTACATTTTAAAATACATGGTATGTCTTTGATAAAGTTATAGCTTTTTTTTTTTTTTTTTTGGGACGGAGCTTCACTCTTTTTTCCCAAGCTGGGGGGGCATGAAGTGATCTCAGCTCACCGCAACCTCCACCCCCTGGGTTCAAGAAATTCTCCTGCCTCAGCCTCCTGAGTAGCTGGAACTACAGGCGCACACCACCACGCCCAGCTAATTTTTGTATTTTTAGTAGAGACATGGTTTCACCATGTTGACCAGGATGGTCTTGATCTCTTGACCTCATGATTCACCCACCTTGGGCTCCCAAAGTGCTGGGATTATAGGCGTGAGCCACCGTGCCTGGCCAAGTTATAGCATTTTAATGGATTTTAAGAAATCTCATTTAAAGAAAAGTATTAAGTTCCTTCCAAAACTTTAGAAGAGTTATTAAAAATAGTGAACAAATATTATGACAAAGACGTTACACTTCTCATGCCTACCTTATCCTGTTTCTAAATAGTATGTACTTCCATGTGAGTGGCTGATGAGGAGTGAGAGGGGTAACAGCCAACAGACAGGCTTGGGGAGACAACGCTTTGTCAATTGGTTTAATATTATACACAATTTGCAGAATATGACATTCAGCCTTTTATTTTTTAAGGAAGAACACATCTGAATTGTTTTAAGTATGGAGGCAGATAACATTAGTCAAAAGCCTGTAGTGTGATCTAAAAGATAATGGAAATCGCTAAAATAAAGATTATTTTGGTAGACAAAGTGGAACATTATCTCACAGGTATGTGAAAATTTGAGCCAATCTGACTTTACATGCGTACTTCTGTACAATAAATTATATAAAGTATGCCATAAGTTTCCATATTAATTCATATAGAATAACCCTCAAGTAATGTGGGCAAAATATGGTTCAGGAAGTATTTGTGTCAGTTGAAATGATTTTTAACACTTTGATCTAGTCTCTGTGAGATGACTCTTTTATTCCAGGGCTCTTAATACTAGATCCTTTTGCGCTCATGTACTTATTTTAAATATAGTCTCTAAATACTATCCTATTAATGAGATAAAGAAGTTTTGCTTTCTCCAAAATGCTCTAAGGTTCATAGGTTGCTTTTTCTAAATTTTCTTTTCTTTTCTTAAATTGACATAAAATTGTATGCATTTACCATATGTCACAAATTTTGAAGTATATACACATTCAGTATAACTTAATTCAGCTAATTAACATATGCATTACTTCACATAATTATTTTTGTGATGACAATACTTTGTATTCACTCAGCATTTTTAAAGAACATGATATATTGTTAACTATAGTCACCATGGTGTAAAACAGATCTCTTAAACATCTCTATTTAATTAAAATATCATATCATTTGATCAATATCTCCTCAAGAACCCCTCCCAAACTACCCTAGGCCTTGGTAACCCCTCTACTACTGTCTACTCTTAGATTAACTTTCATAGATTCCACATATGACAAATAAGGTGCCCCAAAATTTTGTTGGGACAAGTTGATACTGTGACTTTTGAGTTCTCTAATGTTATACTGTAGATTTATCAGCAACTTATCTTCCCTTGAGGGACCAATATTGATCACTATTCATTTGAGGTGATGGGAGTGGTCTAAAGCTCATTTTAGTCTAAGAAATTACTTCCTGTTTAAAAGAAGTAGAGAAAGATATTCCATATGAACAAGTCATAGATTTTCCATTTAGTACTATTAAATATATATTTGGAAAAACTAGGAAAAATATTATTGTATAATCAATCACTCATATATATATGACTGCACACTTACTGGCAAACACACATAAATTTGTATATAAATAATATACCACTTTCCCAAACCAAACAGAACAAAACTGAGGAATTAAAGCTGAAAGTTAAAACCAACTGAGTTATATAAAAGAAAAAAGTAGTAACCATAGTCACTAATTTATTTTGTCTATTTTGGTGCTTCCTTCAGAAGAAAAAACTGTTTTCTAAATTTTAATGCATTCATATTTTAGAACTTTTAAACCTTTTGTACCTAAATAGTGAAATTGGTAAGCAGAATATTACAACTGTAACTCAAACTTTGATCTGAGACGTTAATACTGCTCTAAAAGAACAGGTTGCAAAATGTATACCATAAAGGTCATTACATAAAATTTTTAAGTTCCCTGAGTTAAAATTGAAATTCTACTCTCAATAGTACCTAAGTCAATTTTCTATAAAGCTTTTTGAAGTATTAGACATTACAGGAGAATGATATAAGGAGGTAATTATTATAATTAGTATATTTCTAAACTTTGGTTTGGGATTATTTTATTCATTCTTTTAATGCTGACCAATTAAACATTTTCTTTTCTAGATACAGTACAAAATTGTTTTCTTTGGAATAATCAACCAGCTTTCATTTGATCAGCTATTCAGTTTACATGAAGTAATATGTATTTTCATATATAATGCATACAAATATCAAACAAGTCAGTTTAGGAAAGGGATATGGTTTGCTGTGTCCTCACCCAAATCTCATCTTGAACGGTAACTCTCATAATTCTCAAGTGTCATGGAAGGCAGCTGGTGAGAGGTGATTGAATTATGGGGGCAGGTCTTTCCTGCACTGTTCTCCTGTTAGTGAGTAAGTCTCATGAAATCAGATGGTTTTAAAAATGGGAGTTTCCCTGCACAACCTCTCCCTTTGCCTGTGCCATCCCTGTAAGATGTGACTTGCTCCTCCTTGCCTCCTGCCATGATTGTGGGACTTCCTCAGCCATCTGGAACTGTAAGTCCATTAAACCTGTTTTTTTTCCCAGTCTCAGGTATGTCTTTATCAGAAATGTGAGAAGGGATTAATACAGAAATGAAGAAAAATGTGTCTGGAATTACAAAAAATTATCATTGTGTTAGATCCAAAGAACTTAAGTCTTCAGAATGACCTCCATTTTAAAACTGTAAGGTTATAACTAGCATGTTGCTATTCATGTTAAATAGGGTAAAATACACGTAAAGAGCACCACAAGCCCTAATACACAGCAATAAAATTTAAGCCCCACTAATTTTATATTTTATTGAAGATTTTATCTAAGAAAAAATGTATTTTGCTGTTATATTTTTGTGACTTTGGTCTAGTATTTAACCCATGATGAGCTGATGTATTTTGTATAAATAAATAAGGACTGAATATACTGAGTTTCCATTATCAATGATATTCTATATACACAGGCACACAATCCTATGCTCACTACCAGTAAGTATTCAGATTACACAAAATTCTTTCTTATCTATCTTAAAGTAAAATTAGTAATTCTAAATCAACATGTTTGATCATAGTATATGGTGGTGTTTTAACTTATATTTTAATGTATGCTGAGCTCCACTCAGTAAATTTTTTAAAATTTGTGTTTAATTTATAGGCACCCATAAATCAACCCTCTCAGAACAGAATGATAGACACAGGCATAAGAACCTGATTTGCAAATCAACAGTTTTTATTTAAAAAAATTCAGTACCATGAATTAAGCAACTGAATAACTCAACAACAAAAACATTTGAATAAAATTAGGGTGCAGTACAATTTTTCTTTGATATATAACTAAATAATTTTAGAAAAGTAAAAGTGTATTATTGTCAGTGTGCTTCATTGCTAATATCTATTGCCTTTCGATATGGCAGTTCATTTCTTTTGTGCTTTGTGTGTGTGCACATGTGAGTCTAATCCTTCAGTTAGATAAAGAATCACAAGTCTGAGGCTCCGAAATTGAAATTTGAGCAAAAGCACAATGTATATCTTTCAGAAGAAATGAGAAATGATTCATCCATTTCCAAACTAGTGTATGAAAATAAATAAGCTCTCATCATTTAATATGTAACTTATGAGATATGTATTGTGAGTGAGGCATTGTAGCTAATAAGACAGGGTTCTTTTACAGCTTCAAGTTCCTGGTAGCATCCCAGCTTGTGTAAGCACAATGGGAATAAATTATTCCTTTGTAGGATAATTCATTACTGGTAGCTGATAGCTCAACGCTGAATTACTTATGGGAATTACTGAAACATATTTTTCTGAAATTAAAAAAACATGGTTTTACAAAAGCCAACCTTTTGTTGGCATGTTAACAAGCAAATAATTGTTCAGAATATTTGTGTCCTCATATGTCTTTGCCAGTCTTTCGATTACATTTTAGAATTTTTTTTTTTTTTTTTTTTTTGAGAAGAGTTTTACTCTTGTTACCCAGGCTGGAGTGCAATGGCGTGATCTCAGCTCACCACAACCTCCGCCTCCTGGGTTCAGGCAATTCTCCTGCCTCAGCCTCCCGTGTAGCGGGGACTACAGGCACGCGCCACCATGCCCAGCTAATTTTTTGTATTTTTAGTAGAGACAGGGTTTCACCATGTTGACCGGGATGGTCTCGATCTCTTGACCTTGTGATCCACCCGCCTCAGCCTCCCAAAGTGCTGGGATTACAGGTGTGAGCCACCACGCCCGGCCTAGAATTTTTTTAAATGCCTCTTTTATTTAGAAGAAAATCCTCGTTCACATGCTTAATAGAACTTGGTTAAATATATGGAATTTGTAACTCACAGACCAATACTAGGCTGTTAATTTGAAAATAAATATTGAGATTCAAACAATAAGCATGTATTTTACTTTTAAAACATTTTATGGTATTTTGGGTGTTATTTTTCAAGTATAATTTGTGGGTGGATAAGGATGACTTTCTAAGCCACTTATTTTTGGTCTCATAACTTGAAACTCTCATTTTTTTCAAAGTAGTCTTTTCTAATACTCCAGTTCTTTCATGCATGCCTATCCCTTCAAATAGATTCTGCTTATTTCTTGTCTCTGGCCTTAACTATTTTCTCCAGAGAGCCTTGTCGTTAGCCTCCCCAACTTCTAATTAATAATAATGTGCTACTCTCTGAGTCTCCTTTCCTCTCTTACCATATGTGGTAATCTTCTGCACAATAAATTTAAACTTCTATATCTTCTATAATATTAAAGCACCTTATAATTAACATATATCAGAATATGTTCTGATAAGTTCTTGTATGAATGCACTTGAAAACCTAATTAGTATGACTCAGGTATTCATATATCTATTTAATCTTAATCTATGTTGTTTGTTGGATGGATATTATTTTTCTTTTTTGTCTTCTGAAGCTGCATATTTTATAAGAGATATTTAATGAGGAAAACATATGTGTTATTTAAAAATGGCCTTTTTTTTATTTCACAGAGGAAAAAGAAGTGGGTGCCGGAAATATCTTTCAGATATTGGAAGACTCCATATTGCTAAATGTCAATTCTTTCTATACTGATCTAGAGATTCAACAAATCCCAAGCAAACTCTTAGCAAGTTATCTTATTAATATTTACAAACCATTTCTAAAACTTACATGGCAAGAAAAAGGAATGAAGTATCCATCACTATAATGAAAAAGAAAATTGAAGGACTCATGCTACTATATTCCAAGACATGTAAAGCTACATTATTACAAACTGTGAGGGATTGACAGAGGAACAGGAAATGGAACAGAGTAGAAAATCAGTAAAATAAACCACATGAACAAAATTAATCTTTAACAAAGGCGACTGAATAAAGAGAGGATAATTTTTTCCCTTTGTTGAATGTTGGTTAAAAAAATAATAATGCTGAGCATTCATATATTAAAATAAAGGAAACATAGACACAAACTATATGCCTTGTGTAAGAATTAACTCAAAATGAATCATAGATCTAAATGTAAAATTTTAAAAACTATAAATTATTTAGATGAAAATGGATTTTCTCTTGGATTTAGAGAGAAGTTTTTAGACACACACACACACAAGCATTTATCCATAAAAAATGATCTTGGATGTTATTAAAATTTAAAATGTTTGTTCTTCAAAAGACAATTAAAAGAATTAACAGATAAAGCATAGCCTGGGAGAAAATATTTGCAAGACATATTCTGTAAGGTACATATATCCAAACTACATAAAGAGCTCTTGAAACTCAGCATTAGGAAAATAGCCCAATTACTAAATTGACAAAATATTAAAAAATACACTTTGTCAAAAATGACATACAGATGACAAGTAAGCATATATATATAAATACACAACATATTAGCCTTTAAGTTAGAGCACATTAAAACAACTATGTGGTGGCACTAAAGAGCTACTAGAATGGCTGACATCCACAAAACTGAGAATAGTCTTAATGAGAATGTGGAGTAACAGGAGCTTATGTTCAGTTTGTCTTGTAAAGTGGCTGTGACATTTTGGATTCTCACAACCACCTCGCAAGACAATTTGGCAGTTTCTTACAAAGCTAAACATGGCCTCACTGTAAGACCCAGCAATTAAATTCCTAGGTATTTACTCAACTGAATCAAAAACTTACACACACACACACACACACACACACACACGCACACACACACACGCACACACACACTGCCCATGAAAATTAATATCAGCTTTATTTGTAATTGGCAAAAACTGGAAACAACCCAAATGTCAACAGGTAAATGGATAAACTGTGATATAACTATATAACAGTTTTAAAAACATAAGCTAAAGCGACACAAAGGCAAGAATGGAGATTAAATGTATGTTACTAAGTGAAAGAGACCCATCTGTGAAAGTTATATATTTTATGATTACATTTATATGACATTCTGGAACAGACAAAACTACAAAGAGAGTACACCTATTCAAAGTTGCAGGGTTTTATGTAGAGAGAGTTGAATAGGCAAAGCACAGGGCATTTTTTTTTTTAGGGCACTGGAACTATTCTATATGATGCCATAATGGTGAATATATGATATTATGTCATTGTCAAAACCCATAGAACTATACAGAAGAGAAAACCTTGCTATATAAAAAATGCTTTAAAAAGTATGTAGGAAGTCAGGATCAGAGGTCAGAATGCAGATTGTGAAAAAAAATAATCTAGCCGTAATGAAAATGTGTCACAACCTCACTTGTGTGGTGGCAGGGGAAAGGGGAGACGCTAACCTAGGCAACTTTGAAAATAAATGGAGTTTATAAGACTAAAGTCATTGCACATAAATCCTGTATTCTAGTCAACAAAGTTATTCCCCATGGGAGTACCACTAACAATTCTGAAACTAGCATACATGTTAACTAGGATTTAACAAGTAATTAAATTGATGGCAATGGTGGGATCCAGGATTTTTTTTTGAGACATAGTCTCACTCTGTTGTCCAGGCTGGAGTGCAATGGATGGCGCACGATCTCAGCTCACTGCAACCTCCACCTCCCAGCTTAAAGCAATTATTCTGTCTCAGCCTCCTGAGTAGCTGGGACTATAGGTACACTCCACCATCCCTGGCTAATTTTGGTATTTTTAGTAGAGATGGCATTTCACCCTATTGTTCAGGTTGGTCTCAAACTCCTGACCTCAGGTGATTCACCTGCCTTGGCCTCCCAAAATAGTAAGATTACAGGCGTGAACCACTGTGCCTGCCCTGGGATTCAGGATTCTTACTATTGGGGTGGGAATTTACATATAGCAGGATGGAGAAGGCTAGAGTGATTGACACGGTAATTGATTATAGTTGGATGAATCGATACGAACACACATTAAGTTAAATATACATGCAGATTAATATACATATATACAGATGAATGTACATATAAACAGATATGAAGATACATATATAGAAATTTATAGATATACATATATACATGGCTTAGTGAAAATGCATGTACCCCCTTTCTCAATTATAATCCACTATCAGTGAGCATACCTAGCATCCAGATACTGGTTTCTAGTAAGTACCATTATCCAACAACAACAAAAAACAGGATTCCTTAGAAGGTTGATTCTAAGACTGGAGCAAGAAATATACAAGCTAAAACTGATGCACATTATAATGCCAGAACATACAGAAATGCTTTTCAAAAACTCTGTAGTGATGTAGGTGTGTCAAAAGGACTCAGGGCAACTAAAAGAGTTTCCAGTGGCCAGAGTTGAAATAATTTGACCAAAAAATAAACAAAGTCCTATTAGAATATAATCCAAATTATAATAAAATCAATTTTCACGTCCATACTGATGTAAATGATTGAATAAATGGGGAAGAATAATCATATTTTATACATGTCTCATATAGAATAATTTATGTCAACACTGCGCCCTGAAAGAGGTAGACACTACAGTCTTACATGTGAACTGTACATTAAGACTTCCTTCCAAATTCTGCAGTATGGAAAGACTCTGCTCTGCACTAGAGAAACATAACAAATCCTATTTCAACCAGGTAATCAAGATCAACATCGAGATGATAAGTCGTGTTGCTAGTGTGTATCCTAGACAGAATGTGGTGAGAATGACACTTTACTTCTGTGGTGTTCCTCCCTGAAACCTATAATGTTGAGAAAAACATTAGAGGAATTCCAGTGGATTAGAAAAACATTAGACCAATTCCAGTCAATGAACATTATACAAAATACCTGACCAGTACTCTTCAACACTGTCAAAGACATCATAAGCAAGTGAAGTCTGAGAAACTGTCATAGCCAAGAGTATCCTAAGGAAAGAGAATGACCGAATGTCATATGATGAACTAGATAGATTGTATGATTCTGTAACCACCAAAAAACAAAACAGAAAAAAAAAGCACCACACCACACACAAGGACTTAAGGTAAAACCTAAGAAAATCTCAATAAAGATTAGGCTTAATCTATGCATATTGGTTCATTTATTATGACAAATGTTAGCATATTAAGGTAAAAAGTCAATAGCAGGGGAAACTGGTGTTTGGTGATAAGGAGAACGTGAACTCTGTTTTCTCTTCCCAACTTTTCTGTAAATCTAAATTTATTCTAAAATAAAAATGTTGATTTAAAAACGAGGCAGCAAAACTTTACATTAGCATGTAACAAAATGGGGGTGGAGATGAGGTTCCTTATCATTATGCCTTCTTAAATTTCACTCTAGCTTGGCATTTGCTAAGAAAACTGAGCTAAAGTTGAGATCAATATATGGATATGTTCTGGTTCAATGTAGCTAAATGAGGGAAGCTCTATAAGAAAGACAACCATAAGATGATATAATTAAGGGTGAAGATAAATATTATAAATTTTATAATTCCCAGCTGATAAAAAGTCACTTTATTTCCTCTTCTTTAGCCACATGATATTTAGAATTACTTGGTCTTTCAAAATATTTTTTAAATTATTCAATTAAATTATAAGCAAGAAAGTCTAAAAGCAGAAAGGACTTGGAGAGGGGTGAGCACACACCGCAACAACATTAATAATAATGCACAGTCTTACCAATTTCAAAATTCTCTCTCATGTTTGCTCTCACTGGATCATCAAACATTCTTTTCTGTATGTCAAGTGTAATATCTCCTGCAAATTCACAGCTAAATGTTGCATAATACATGTGGATATAAGGGATCCAACTTTAAGAACTTACAAAAAGCTAAAATAGCGACATAGTATATTTTAAAAAACATTCTTTGCATTTTATGAACTGGAGACAAGGGTCGTAGCAGAAACTTCCACCATTAGTCCCCTTGGTCTTATCGATTAACCTCCTTCAGCCACAATTTTACACAAAAGGAATAAAAATGTTAGAGAAATGCTTTGGGATTTCAAGGCTGTCATTAACATTTATGAGAAAAGAGGTAAAGGAGCTGGCTAGTAATTATCAATGCACTGCATTGCTCTACATCTCTGGCAGGAACCCAACTTTTTGGATCAGCTTGCAGGCAGCCACTGTTAGCCATGAGCCTCCATGGTCATGATGAGACTGTAGATCTTGGCATGGTTCAGCAGGTGTCATTTATATGCAATGTCAGATGCAGGAAAAATGCAGGGAATGTCATTCTAGAAAGCAATAGGAGCTTTCTAATCTAGAGCATCTCCATAACTCAAAGTCTTTGCTAAATGATTATTCTTGTTCATTTTCAGTTACAACAATGACTTGAATCAAGAATATTGTGGAAAAGCATCCTAGTGAATAGAACTGTTAAATAAAAATGTGTAAATTCTAAATATATATTTTCAACTATTTGCAAGGCTATATATTTCTGAAATACTAGTTACTTTGTTGTGAGAATATAAGTTTCCATTTAATTTTTAAATAAGTTTTATTTTTATAAATCTTTAGTACGTAGAATTCTCCAGCATTGTATGGATTCAATTATAAAAATGAAACACACTTTACTAAAAATACATCTACATAGTATTTGAATACTCAAATGGATGTTGGCAGTGAAAGGAGAAAAGATATCAAAACTGAACAAAACTAGAATAAAATTACTACCAAATTAATTCTTTTAATGTAGCAAAACAGTCTGCTTTAGAAGAAAACTTTCAAGGACATATAAAATGCAAATGTCATGAATGATGTAATCTCTCTGGATTTTTATGACATATCCACTTGCTTCACATACTTGAAGTCAGAGCCTAAAATTGAATAGACACCTATATTTATAATTTATCACAGTCAGATCCTTAAAAAATTATGTCCTACGAAATTTTTATGTTACCATTTTCAGAGAGAAGAATTAAGAATTCAAATACTCTAGTTTATAACATAATAGAATTGCATACTATTAATGACTGAATAGACTACTTTTACTTGAATAAGTAATTTCAACAAGAGAAGGAACACAAAACTCATATAGGAAGTTAACATTAATAACAAGAATTTAACCCTCTCTCTTCTGTTTATTAAAGTTTTCAATTACCTTAAATGTTATACAAAATGAATAGTGATAATGAAGACAGAATATTTTTCTTCATATAGTATCTTGAGTTTGAGTTTAATTCACCATTTGGGTTTAGTGCATCTTATATTTAACAACTGTTTTTAAGGATATTAAAAAATTAGGCAAAGATAATTTAATATTGCACACTATTCCCTGCTTAATATAAAAATGAACAGTACTTCTGTAAATTTCATGCCATTTTTATATTTTAAGAGATTTTAAAGTGACTTTTACTTTTATTATTTTACAAATTTCACTTGTATTTATCTTTTTATATGGTGTTTGTCACAACTATCTTTCCCTTCTATGGCTTTAGTTATTTCACCTTAATATTTATGCATTATTTTCAACAAAACAAGATTAGAGTAAAACATATACTCATTAAATGCACTAATATTCTGCTGTTATAATTTAAAACAAGTGTGCAATGCTTATAAGTACAGAGTTTCTTTGTTAGCCTGAAATTGAATTTTAGATATAAGTCAATTGTGCTTTGGATTTTGAAAAATATACTCGTTCATTATCATATGAACAGTTTCCCCCCCAAATTATGGCAATATTCCTCTCTTAGACATGATTTTAGTAGAATACAGATAGGTTGTAAATAATCTGAAAGCGTTCTAAAAATTAAAGATATTGTAATTGCTGGTTAATCTTATGAAATAAAATCTTAAAATGTGCAATTCATGAGTTTTAACTCAATTGGTGAGTAGTTTCAGAGAAATGACATGCGTATGTAAATCAACAATAATTTTGTAATTTTTCTACAAGGTTTAAAGTCATTGAACTTCCACATCATATCATCCTTTTCAAGCTTCTCTCAACAAGCAGCTTATGAAAAAGGTGATTCGTGTTCTGAGCTGTAGCCCATAAAATAATTGAACTTTCAGCAAGTCAGGATGTCTACCTCACTGAGTAGTGAATTTGAAGATTCAAGGAATGATGAATATCTAACAAATTACTTCCTAAATGTTTTTTTAACTCCAATTTCCTTTATTTTTCTTTACTTTTAAAAAATTAGCCCGAAGGATTATACAAGAAAAACAAGCTAAACAAAACTGTCACATCAATAAAAATTAAATATTATTGTATATTAGACATATAGATATGAATTCAGGTAGTACATTCACAAAAGGTAACATATCCATTGTTTTGAGTATTTTGTCATCATCATTTTATATTTGCTGCTTTTATTAAGCCATTTTACATTGTGGGAGACCTGAGAAATGTTATTTTTCAGACTTGACTTTTATGAGATCCTTTAAAAAATCTTTTGTTTTACTTTAGTCACTCTTACTAGCAGTTTCAAAATTCTACATTTCTTGATATGTGTAATTCTGCCCACAGTTTAATTTTGTTCTAACATTTGATGTATCAATTTTAATTGTTCAAAAACCTAAAGTTATTTTAGATGTGAAATATTTCATGGCTTAAATGAACTATTATTTTAAGATCAGTGTAACTTTGGTATTTATTTAAGGAACAACTTTATTTCCTAGAAATGGCTATTCAAAATTGCCAAAAAGATAATGAGTCACAGAGTTATGAAACAAAGTATTTCGGAAAAAGTAAGAGCTTCAATGTAGTACAATTCAGCATTTCTTAAAATGTTTCAAATAACAGTCTGAGAATTTGATTAAAACTATGTTTCCTCTCTTACAAAAAAAAATGCACAGGCTCATAAATTTTTGCATGCGGTTCTAACACATTAGAAGCTCATCTTTGTAGTCTATTCACAAACCAGAGGTAGTAGAATTTGGAGGTTTTGTTCAAGCCCATCTTATAGACAAAGAAACATTGGTCTTCCAGAGTTAGATGGCTTTCCAAGTTTAAACGGCTTGGTACAGCTCAAGACAAAATACAGGTTTCTTGGAATGAGTACTTTTTCTATTACATCCAATTACATAATTATAACCAACTAGAAAGAAGGATTCATAATAACTAAACCCACTTTACAATAACTGTAGATTTTTTTTTCCTGTGGAGTAAAAGTGTATCTAATTTCATCAATGCATATTTCATTACAAGAGATAACTGTGTAGAGATCTTGATTCCTCAGTGAGATTGAACAAACCCAACACTGAACAGGAGTGCCACAAACGTCTCTCAAATTTTAACTGAATAGGCCTGCATTAGCAGTGCGGAGGGAAAGTTGACACTGGAAGAGACACTAGTCTGGGAAACTAGGTGTTTTCAGATGAAATCATGTTACAGAGGATTAGACAGGTATGCAGATACTAGCTGATCATTAAGCATTTTCTGCCTACCTCCAGCTTTTCTTTGATATATAAATTCACAGATTTATTTGATACTAAGTAACAAACCAAATCCATGTGGCACAGTTTCTGAGAAACACCAGCCATCTGAACAACTTCACTGAAGCTGGGGTTAAGTGGTGAAGAGGCAGCTTTACCCTGGCAGATGGTTTTGGTTAGAAAGTCCATTCTCATATTGAAAAATCATCATCCTCACTGCCAATTTCATTTATTTGTCCAGAGTCTTCTGCCTGAGCCAATAAACATTTCTAAATTATCTATTCTCTCTCTCTTTCAAAGAGCTATAGTATTTGACATCACTGTTGCTCATTTTCTAAACTTACATGAAGTCTTTTCAAAAGAATCCTCTAGAAAATACTCCCCTCACCATGATTCTTTGCTTTCCTCCTATTTTACCCTTCTCATTTCTGGTACCCAGCTGTGATTCCCTCCTGTTCTAATATCCCTTTTTATCATCTTTTCCTTTTTCTATCTCATCTCCTCTTATTTTTATAGACTTTTCCTTCTATATTCTCCATTGTTTTACTACAGTAGGAAAAAACAAATGGGCCAGTGGCCTTTTCTGAAAATTTAAAAGTTTAGCATTGTCGTACTAAGATATAATTTCTAGCACTGGAATTACAGATTACATTAAATTCCCTCAGAAGCAGAGTTTGAGCAAATACGTGAGTATTGATATTTTGGGAGGAGAGATGTTACGAGGGAAGCACTAGTATGATCCCAAAGGGACAAGGAGTCAGTACGACGCTGAGATGTTGAGCAGACTGATGCTATGGCACAGGAAGACCTTCGGAACCCAACACCACTGCTCAACTTTGAGAAGCAATATGCACTGTCTCAGGTTTAACCCCGCCAAGGATCAAGGGAACTACGATATTGATCCACAAAGCTGCCAGTCATTGATTCAGGGCTGCTCCCAGGTGATATGAACTCCTGGCATTTCCATTTGCCCTTCAGCTGAGCCAGATGCCTTGGCCAGAGAAGCCGTCACAAAAAGTCTCAGGTGTTTCCAGTTGGAATGTAAGCGAGTGGTGTGTGTTGATGAGATATGGGCGAGTTACAAACAGCACCTGCATCCAATAATTCCTTTGCTACATTTATTGTATGTATTTAATATTGAGCACAACTTTTCCTCTGAGACACAGTAGATATTTAATATCTTGTTTCCATACTTGGGATTTCACAAGAGGAAACGTCTCAGCCCTTCTGACTGGCTCTCATAAGCGCACTGGTGAATCTAGTGATTCGCAAAAGAGTCCAGTGGGTCAAGTTCCTATTTCGGACATAACTGGCAAGAAGTGAAATTTCTAGGCTTTCAAGTAATGTGCAAACAATGTGAGCTTTGCAGTTAGACAGACCTAACTTCTTTAGTTTTTTAGTTTAATGATTGTGTCCTGTGCAATTTAGCTTTTTTTTCCATGCTCAGCGTTCTTATCTGTTAAGAGGCAATATTAATAGCACACAGCTGTGGGGACTAAAAGAGATCAAGTAGGCTAGGCAGAAGGATACAATTTCATTACTTAGTAAATACTTAGCTTTTGCTGGTCACTTCCATCACCCGTCCTCCCTCCAAATCACCAAGATTAGTAGTGTTTTACAATTCATGGAATTAAAATTACATTGCCCAGTATCTTTTCTTTTTTCAAAAGTTTATTTATGCCTTCTTTAATTATATGTATTCTTGTAGTCTGTGAAATGTGGATATACACAGAAGTACAGAGATAACTGAACAGAATGTATAAAAAATAATCGAGTTTTGCATTCATATGGTAGCGACCACGGTTCACTGGTTTATATAATGCTACCATCTTGAACTTCGATTTTTCTAGGTCACTCAAGCTAGTGGTACTATATAACTTCAAAACTGTTATAGTACATTGCAACTGAGCCTAGATTTCCTCTCCAGTATACATTAGTTGTGTAGTTGTCTTTGACTTTATTGCCTTCTTCTAGGCATGCAGAGAAACAAATTGCAAGCACAACATTTGACAAGGCTACCTAAACATTTTCCCTGCAGGTTTACATTCAGCTGGATGGTTATATAATTATAGGGTGTATCCCCAGTAGACACAATTGTGGCCCTTTTTCCAAACACTGCATCACCTCTGCATGCTCATCACCAAACAATCATATTCTCTGTATTTTGCTTTTTCTTGATGTCTCTGGATTTACTTGTCATATTCAAGGTGGACAAATATTATATGCCAGGTTGACAAATTCTCTAAATTAGTCTAACTCATGTATAGTATCAGTATAATTTATAGTTTGCTAACATGTATATGCATTTTCTTAACTGCTTATTTAGGAAGACCATAAACACAACTTATAAAAATAAAGCCTATGTATAAAATATTGTGCATAACCGAATCAGTTATTAGTCAATTTACCTTTTGTACTCATGACCATTTAAATATATTTCTAAGAGGAGCTTTAATTAGCCGAAAATAAAAGATTATAGTAAAAACAGAATTCTACAAATGCATTGCTTAAAAATTAAATAGAACTCACAGGACAGCATAATAAAAGCTTAAAATGTGTTTAATGAGACAGTAATAACCCAGAAATAAGTAGTATTATTTGATGATAAAATGATAAAGGATCTACTTAGTAAATCTTTTCCAAAACAGTCAATGATAAGAAATAATAAATTACTTATTTTTATGTATTGTTCAATATTTCAAGGATATATTCGCTTTCTACTTGTTTCTTGGAAACAGCAGAGGTTTAGATGTAATTAAATAGAAAACTGTGAAAGAAAACTGAAAGAACACTTAAGGATCATGTAATTTATACTTTTTATTTTAGAACTGATTCCCGTAGTATCCAATATGATAGTCACAGGCCACTGTTAATGTCAGGCATTTGAAATGTAGCTGGTTCAAACTGAGATGTGTTCCAATTATAAAATACACCCTGACCCTGGAAACAAAACATTAGTTTAAAAAGTATGTGCAATATCCTACCTATAGTATTCATGTTGAACACATGTGAAAAATCCTGTTTTTGACATATCGGATTACATAAAATGTATTAATTTTATCTTTTTTACTCTTAATAATATAGATACTAGAATATTTTAGAACACGTTAATTCAATTATATTTCCATAGGAATGTTGGAGTTTACTAATCAAACGTTACCATGAAAGTCAAATGAAAAAAAGTTTTATGTATGTTGAATAAACCATGAAGAACTACTGTTAATTTTCTTAAAATTTTGAGATAAGAAATGAAGGAACTGTGAGCCAAAATGTAAGCTTCATTCTTATAGAATGCCTATTAGAGTTATTTTATGCCAGAGCCTTTGTGTGGCCACCATGATGACCTATGCTCATATGTCTTCCAGTAATGACTCTAGAAATTATAGACAAGTCTCACTGTGACATTGGAGATTTTAATAGTGGTGGATACAACCAAGACAATGTGTCTCTGCAAATGCCTGATGCTTCTTATAGAGCTATTTGAGGAAACAAATCTATAGATAAGGAAAATATAGGAAAGACAATTAGCTTGCTACAACTCTCTTAAATTGTCATTATATTTAGGCAATTCGTAGTGAGTGGGAGAACAAAAAGCATGGATAGCTACTAAAGACAGAAACAAAAGAGTTTGTGGCAAAAAAGGCAGATATTAGAGCTATAAGTGAAAGAAAACTTCCTAAAATTAAACAACATTGAAGAAGATCATATAGCAGTTTTGTAAGTGAGCTGATGGAACAACAACACAAAAATACTGAGTTTTATAAAAAATTATTCAGATTAAAGAAATGCCAAAGTAATGAGTACATACCTAAGTATTTTTCTCTATGTATATAAACAGGTTTGGGAATGACATATAATTTTTTAATGGGCAATTTAAGCTGTACCTGTCTTAATAATCAGTACCAGCTTTTAAAAATACATACTCTTTCAGAAAATAAAAATGATGCCTTAAAGAAAAACTTCTAATCAATGTCTGTCTCTTGGAGTTCTGCCTGTTTTGCTAACTGCCTTTAAAGTAAGAAAATAAGGTCTGCCAAAAAGAATGGATACTCATAATCTCTGGCTTGATTTCCTGAAAAATACTCCTTTTTTCTTTTTTTATGATATTAAACCACTGGCAGAATCTCTTTTGAACAATTTTAAAATAAATAACAATTTGGAATATTTTTTGAGGACTATTTTAATATATACTTTAAATTCTGGGATACATGTGCAGAACATGCAGGTTTATTACATAGGTATACACGTGCCATGGTGGTTTGCTGCACCCATCAACCTGTCACCTACATCAGCTATTTCTCCTAATGCTATCCCTCTCCTAGGCCCCCATCCCTGCACAGGCCCCGGTGTGTGATGTTCCCCTCCCTGTGTCCATGTGTTTTTATTGTTGAACTCCCACTTATGAGTGAGAACATGTGATGTTTGGTTTTCTGTTCCCGTGTTAGTTTGCTGAGAATGAATTATGTCTTGAAATGCTATTTATTTAAAGAAAGGGAAAACTGAAATAATCTCCTCCCTTTCACATCTTCTAGTCATTCCTGTCTGTAAACTAGTTTTTCTGTTAACATTTTGTGTGGAACAAAAGAAAAGGTCCATGTGAGCATGAGAGAGAGATCATGCTATTTTATAACATCACTAATATAAATCACATATCTATTAACAGTAATAGCTACTTTTATTAAATATTTGCCCTATCTACTAGGGGCTATGCTAGGCTATTATTTTTTAGATTCTAAATCTAATTTAATCCTCACAATACTATTACATGAGTCCTATTGTTGACAATTTACAAAAAACTTGGGCCTGTTATCTGATGTAACAAAAAATTATTTTTATTTTAGATAGTATTAGATATTTATCCCCTTGACTCATCCATGGACAAGGAAAACCTTTTTTATGTTATGTGTATATTATCAGAGAACTGGGAAGTCTGAAAAAATCCTGTCAGTAATGGAAGGTCTGCAGGTGATTTTGCAAAAGAATACTTTCTGGTTGGCCTGTGGACAAGGCATATATCCACTGGGTTTCTAGGCCAGGCTGGTCTACTTAAGCATCAAGATACTGTGAAGGCTCAATACATGTGAAACGCATTATCTTTATGTTAAGCTTGCCAAAGGTTACACCAAAAGATTTAAGGTATATAATCCCTTGTAGAGTTTTAATAAGGATTTCTCTCACTGAAGAGACAGAATACAAAAGAGAAAATTTTGCTACACAAGGGTCTACAAAACATACAAGAAATGTTCTTTGTAGAAAGAATTTAAAATTATAATAGCAAAAGATTCCTGTTTCAATGACTGCGAATCTTTGCCTGCTTTCCCCTAAAATATACCAGATTTTAGATCTCAAATACTTTCATAAGTGAAGGGACAGCAAATTTTATATAAGCATATGCATTTTTTCCTCTACAGCATTTCTACAAATAACGTAATAGGATAATTTTGTTTTCCAACTATACAGTAGAAGTTTATTAACTTTAAAAGCAAAGTAAGCCAGGTACCATGGCTGGCGCCTATAATCCCAGCACTTTAGGAAGCTAAAGGGGAAGATTCCTTGAGCCAGGGCTTGAGAATAGACTGGGAAACATAGTGAGATTCTTTGTCAAAAAAAAAAAAAAAGAAAAAGAAATAATTAGCCAGTCGTGATGAGGTTCACGTGTACTCCTAGCTACTCAGGAAGCTGAGTCAGGGAGGTAGAGGCTGGGGTGCCTTGGAGATGGAGCGAGACCTTATCTCAAAAATGAAATAAATAAAAGCAAAAAACATAAACAGTTTTCCTTATAGATACACAACTACCATGTTAATGCCCCCTAAAAGCATTAAATTTTAACGGTAATCCTGCTTCCATTTTTGATGCTCTTTTAGCTTGTTTTAAATTCCAGATTCAAATCCCAGAGGTTGGGCCTTTCTCATTCGCATTCATATACTTTCTTCGTAAACATATAAGAGACTGATTAAATTAATGTATAAGCAGCACTGGGGCACCAGGGGCTCGAGGCAGGAATATAATTACTCTGGGAATAGAACATTTTCAAAACATATTCTAATTTAAAATAGGTTTATGTGTTAATGTGCTAAAAGGTAACTAGCACTGTTTCTAAATCTAGAATAACTGCTTGAGTCCAAAGACCAGACTCTACGTTTAAAGCAACCAAAATTATTAGGGGTCTAGATGTGCACAAATATAATCAAGATTTTTAGAGCAGGAGTTACTAATTAGGAAGAAAGTGCAATCGTGTCTTAAAAATGGGATTTAAAATGCTGTCATATTTTGAGATGATAGTAGAATGTTATATCAAGTTAACTCCTCTCACTAATGCTGAATTCGCTGCATTTTTTCCTTTATTCTGACCTCGATATTATCTACCTACATTATGCTCTAGTCTTTTAATGCCTGCTACATTTTTAGCATTATCCCATTTCATTCCAAATTTGTACACACAAACACAAAGTAAACAAAGCCAGTAATGTTTACGTTTTAAACACGCAGGCTCTTCCTACCTGTCAACTGTGCACCGTTTTTCTTCCATGTGGCATCTTCTAAAACTACTCTATGTGGTTGCTGCCCATGTTTTAGGATTTTCCAGTCACCCAGGCCCTGCTCTCTCCTAGGAGACATCTCCACGAGAATACATCCTCATAAATGTGTGAATGGCTAGGCAAATCCCACCTGTTTGCATTTTTGTAAATTTACTAAGTACCATCTGAAAATGATGTGTTATTCAGTCATTCTCAAGCTTTCTCACTCTTGGCTCTGTATGTGACTCACCTGAAGATCGTATTTTAATTGGTTAAAAACAATACTTCTCATTGAGTTTCAGCCTTTAGGGCGCATGAAACTCAGCTGGGAGCCTTGCTCAATCACAGCTTGAGAGGCTCTGCCCTCAGTTTCTGATTTGCTACGTCTGGGGTACAGACCCTTATTTACTTATCTAATGTGTACCCAGGTGATGATGTTTCTGGTTTTATATGCATGCTTTTCCGAACCACTGGTCTAGAGTTAGACTTAAGAAATCTCCAGCTGATTCCTACACTATCTAGAACTATGATAAACTTGTCTAATCAAATGTAGGAAGGCCTATAATGGACATTTCACAACATTGCCATGCTAATTGTATTTTGTGTTATTGAGCAGAACAAAACTTACTTGGAAATAATTTTTACTTGTATATATTTCTTAACCGACTATTTTCTATTTTTGACCAAACTCCTCTACCATGGTCAAAAATCTCTAAGCAGTAACATCTGAGTTTTTTTAGGTATATGATAAAAATTTATGTACCAAGACCTTTGAAAATCTCAAGTGTTTTAAATTTGTCACAAAATGAACAGCAAAGAGACTGAGGTTTCAATTTTCAACTGTAGAGATAGTGAATCAGTAGTCATAATATTCAAGGTAGAGTATTATTAATCGTGTAGTATTGAGGTGACACATAAGAAATTCTACTTTCAGAATGACTTTTGGACCACATAGAAGAAAAATATATAAAATCCTATTTTGTTTTGAGGGAAAAAAATTCACAATCCTAAAATTAGAAATGTGATTTTGATTTGCATTTCTCTAATGACCAGTGATGATGAGTTTTTTCATATGTTTGTTGGCTGCATTAATGTTTTCTTTCAAAAAGTGTCTGTTCATATCCTTTGCCCACTTTTTGATGGGGTTGTTTTTTTCTTGTAAATTTGTTTAAGTTTTCTGTAGATTCTGGACATTAGCCCTTTGTCTGATGGGTAGATTGCAAAAATTTTTTTCCATTCTGTTGGTTGCCAGCTAATTCTATTAACAGTTTCTTTTGCTGTGGAGAAGCTCTTAATTAGATCCCATGTGTCTATTACCACCTCACCCCAGTTAGAATGTCCATATCATTAAAACATCAGGAGACAGCAGATGCTGGAGAGGATGTGGAGAAATAGAAACGCTTTTACACTGTTGGTGGGAGTGTAAATTAATTCAACCATTGTGAAAGACAGTGTGGCGATTCCTCAAGGATCTAGAAATAGAAATACCATTTGGCCCAGCAATGCTGTTACTGGGTGTATATTAAAATGATTACATATCATTCTATTATAAAGATGCATACACAGGTATGATTATTGTGGCACTGTTCACAATAGCAAAGACTTGGAACCAACCCAAATGCCCATCAGTGATAGACTGGACAAAGAAAATGTGGCACATATACATCATGGAATACTTTGCAGCCAAAAAAAGATGAGTTTGCAGGGACATTTCCTTTGCAGGGACATGGATGAAACTGGAAACCCTCATTCTCAGCAAAGGGACACAAGAACAGAAAACCAAACACTGCACATTCTCACACATAAGTGGGTGTTGAACAATGAGAACACATGGAAACAGTGAGGGGAACATCACACACTGAGGCCTGGGTGGGTGAGGGTCTATGGGAGGAATGGCGGGGGGTCAGGGGATTGGGGAGAGATAACATTAGGAGAAATACCTAATGCGGATGACAGGGCGATGGATGCAGCAAACCACTACCATGGCACTTGTATACCTATGTAACAAACCTGCACAATCTGTACATGTACCCCAGAACTTAAACTGTAATAAATAAATAAGCAAGTAAGAAATGTAAATACTGCTCTAGCCGTGGGGTGGGTGCAAATACAGACCATGCTCGCCACAGAAGAAGACAAAACAATACCACCTGATCAACAGAATAAGACGCATATGAGTGCAGCACTAAATGCTTTTTGATGAAACTCTAACCATGCACAACTAAGATGATCAATGTGAAGAAACCTGGGTCATTTGAAGGAGGGAAGAGTAAACGAGACTTTTCAGACCTAGCCATAAAATGGAGGGACAATTGCCATAATCCTTGATTGTCTCCCAGCATGCCTGGTCTTGGGAAACAAGTTTTATAGTACTACTTATTTTTTATAGCTGGATTTCGGTCTTTATTTCCCTAACTTGGAAACAGCTTTAATTTAAAAACAGGAAAAACTTTGAATTTTTTCTGCAAAAAATAGGATGCAATCTGACGAGTTTAGGAAAAAGTAAAAGGTATGTACACTACATGTTGCTGAGACAGTGAAATTTGAAATTTAAAACCATACACAGCAAAAAGGGAGATTGTTCCCCAAAAAGATGGAATCACTGGAGATAGAACATATAAAATGAAGTGGAGTATCAACAATTAATAACAAAAGACTTAAAAACACACAATTGATTAGAAGAAGTACAAATCAAAATAAATAGTGGAAATTTTAGTTGCACAAAAAGACAATTCTTTATACTTATATCAATTATTTTGAATGTTATATTCTGTAAGAGAGGGATATGAGGAAAAATATAATGACTCTCTGCAATTATAAACCCAACAATGTATTGTACTTTATACAAAGGAATTTGCTTCACTGAAGCATGTAATCTGTATTGTCGTTATTAACTGAACAAAAAATTTCACTTCCTCCTAACCAGCTTACTCACACATATTTTCATTCTAGAGAAGAGAATTAAACTTGTTTATTCATAATAATAATTCAAATAGATCTGAATTATTAAGCATATTCATTCAACAAATATTGTATTAACATCATACACTGTACTAGATGTATCTTATACAAAGAAATGTATAAGCATGTGTCTTGGTCTTAAAGAGTTTTAAACCTGGCAAAAGGAACAATATATTTGCATAAATACTATATATGCCACTTCAGTGATATTGGCAAGCAGTAAGAAGAAGAGAATACATCTTACTGACATGATCAAGAAACACTTTATAAAGGAGACTTTATTTAGTTTAACATCAAAAGATGGAGTATATGAAGTTTAGCTCAAAATATTAATAATGCTCAAATATAGGTAACATTGCAAGGAATTTTTATGTCTTTTAATCTTTCTGCATTTTCTGTTTCCTTTAAATGAATGTGCCC
The DNA here is from genome assembly GCF_009761245.1 of Sapajus apella. Taxonomy (NCBI): domain Eukaryota; kingdom Metazoa; phylum Chordata; class Mammalia; order Primates; family Cebidae; genus Sapajus; species Sapajus apella. The sequence continues at coordinate 11,634,074 of NW_022436996.1, forward strand.
ATTTTACAAAATGAAGAAAGCAATAAATATCATTAAAGCAAGTAAAGGGACTGAAAGCATGGTAAACTTTAAGGAGAAAATTAAGGGAATATGTACGTTCAGAAGATTTTGGAAGTAAATGAGGAAAAATTTTGGGTGTTAATGATAAAATCGTGACAAATCCCAAGTCAACAAGTGATTTAAGAAAAAAAGATGACAAAGGTTAGGAGTAATGGCTCATGCTTGTAATCCCAGCACTTTGGGAGGCAGAGGCAGGAGGATTCCTTGAGCCCAGGCATTTGAGACCAGCCTAGGTAATGTATGAGGAAACTGTTTCCTCATATTCTATTAAATTCTATTCTATTAAAAAGACCCCCAATTCTATTAAAAATTAGCCAGGTTTGGTGCATGCACATGTAATCCTAGCTACTTGGCAGACTTAGGTGGGAGAAATGCTTTCCCCCAGGAGGTTGAGGATGCCATAATTGCACCACTGTACTCCAGTCTGGGTGACAAAAAAAAAAAAAAAAAAAAAAAAAAAAAAAAAAAAAAAAAAAAAAACAACCCTGTCTCAAAAAATAATAGTAAAAACATAAACTTTTTTTTTAAAAAAGGATGATGCATCTAGTTTTAGGCTCATTGAGTTTAGGCTATGGCAGCCTAAATGCCCATCAGTGTGTGAAGTGAAGGAGACTCCAGGCAGAGGAGCAAGGGCTGGACTTGGAGTCAAACATAAGTGTGATCATTGGATACATGGGACAAAACCAACATCTGATGAAGATAAATCCAGAAGTATCTTGAAGATTAAACTTTGGGTAATGCTTCCATAGAAGGTTCAAGTCTTATCCAATATCTGTTTGAAATTAGCTCAAGCCTTGGCAGACTATCACTGTTTCTACATATTTTGTTTTCCTGTAGTACTGACTGAGCCATCAGTACTAACTTTATAATAATGTTAGAAATATTTTGAATTATGAGGAGGAAAATATGCCTTTGTCCCCTCCTTCCTTAGAAGAAATAAGACAAATAGTATTGTGTATTTATTGATTTCTCATAATAGCAAAATAAAAAGCCTGACCTTAGCCCTGAGACAAACTACTCTGCTGTATACTTTATGGCTATACAAAAGAGTTGTCAGCATGATCACATTTAATTTCTGTAATGCCTAACAGAGCTAACTTCGTGGAAATTGTGACAGCTCCTTGACATCAGTGACACTCACCGACTACTTATTCACTCATTGAGAGTAAATGAGTGTCAGCTTCCAGAAAATGTAGTGAACAATGTTGAAACCATACAAGACACTTTACTTTAAATGATAATTTCAAGTACTCAATCTCAGGCACCTGCTGTTTTGTTTTATAATTTCTAAAGCAAAATAAGTGGGTTCTGTCAAATGAAAAGGTTATATTTCTGCTTGTTGAATTAAACATTGGAGGTCAAAGTAATAGCATAGATTCCACATAACCATACAAAAGACAAAACATAAAAATAAATGCTATATATTTATGGCTAGGCTTAATCAACTTAATCAACAGACTATGGCAATATGACTGAAATTTTTTGGGCTTCTCAATAACAAATATCAACATTCCATTATCTTTCTTCGCAGAAGTTCACCTTGTACAATTTGAAAGGGTCATTCTTGGTTTCCCTATCCAAAATGCCATTATGTCAATTCCTTCAATTGATGTAGCAAAGTTCTATGACTACTAAAATAACCTACATGAAAATGTCTTGATGTAATACTTGTATTATATTCCATGTAGAACTCATGTCACTTTTTACATCTATAATGTTCATCCACACATACAATATAATTCACAGTTGGAAAGAGGATTTATAATATGACTCATTCTAATTATTCTGATATTACACTCATTCACATTCATAGGCACAATAATGCTAACTCTATTAATAATAATTGTACCACAGTAGTCAATGGTTGGATGCCAACAATGCAATTAAGACTTTAGCAAATTTATGACTGCAATCAAAAATGCATACATACATACTAATGTCCTACCTAAATCAGAGGTTTACATTTAAGTTGATCCTGGTGAATAACAACAGCTGATATTCCTGCTTTAAAGACTATGTTTTACTTTTCTCAAGTCAGTTGAAATCTTTATTCTCAACATGACAAATGTTGAACACTATACAAAATTCTATAGATCCATAACACTTGGAAGAAGTTAGCTCACCACTTTAAGACTTTTTCAACAGTATTCATGACAGATTTTTAAAAATCTACTACTGCCTAGTCACCAGCAGTAAGGATAAGTTGTGTCAGTATTTTCACTATGCCAGCTATTCAAATGTGCTCACTATTGAATTAAAATGTGTTACATCTACTGCATTTCATTCTATCTTATTTTTGTGGATACAAATATTAATAATTATAATAACAGAAATAATAATTAAGCATATTCATTATCATCCATGATATGCAAACCTCAACTATTCATGAAAGTTTACATACCTGTCTTATTTCTTCCTGACTTTACATTGAACATCTGTAGCTCACTACTGACATAACTTGGCTCTGAGATCCTACACCATCTTAGAGAGTCATTTTTTCTGCATAACATAACAATACTAATTGTGTTAATACAGTTCAGGCACTGGGGCAACATCATGAGGTGACTGAGAATTTGGCTTTCAGAGTCAGAGTTATGTTTGATCTAGGGCAAGGCGTTTAATCTCTGAATCCATTTCCTCATTGGTAAAATGAAAATAATAATAATAATAATGTCAACCATCCGATAGTATTAAGGTATGGAACAAGTACAATAATATGCAAAATGTTCAGCCCCAGTTTCTAACCAGATAGTAAAATGAATACGATAAAGAAACAAGACATTGTCCCTATGTCCATGGAACTTTCATTTTAGAAAGGATATAAAACAATTATTTAAAAAATAGTGTAAAAGGGGGAAGATATAGGAGGATCTTTAACTTATATGTACTAAACGTATTTGAGTAAATTAGATTTACTTGTAAATTTCTGTAAGTGCAGAGCCCTATGCTTGCTTGAATATGTCTTACCAGCATTTAAGTTACACACTTTAATTGTATCTTGCCACAGTTTTAACACATTTGGAAACTGAAGGCAATGTGAAGATCATGCTGCTACCTGGGAAAAACCAAAGAGATGGAAACTGAAGTCCTAAGAGACCCCAAGGTAGAATCACTCTGGTGAATTTTAATGGTATTTTGTCTTCCCCCATACTATACAATCTTTGGTATTTCACACTTGAAAATTTTCACTCTCTACTGTGTCTTACATTTGGAACACACTGAATATTTGAAACACATTGAAGGAGACTCCTACAGAACTGATTCTTAATAGACTTTAGTATAATATTCTTCACCCTCTGAAATAAATCACTATATATTTTTCAATCAGATAAAATTTTAATTTTGGCCAACGATCCAAGATGGCCAAATAGGAACAGCTCTGGACACAGAGGGTGAGTGATCACCACATTTCCAAATGAGTTTTTACTGCCCACAGACCAGGAGATTCCCAGGCAGAAAAGTGCCACGAGTCTCCAGCATGGCTGGTTCAGCCAGCACAGCAGGTCTCCGCACAAAAATCCACACAAATCTGGGCTGCCATTTCAACTGGTGCCTGGAATGCCTGGGAGAGAGTCACCCATTCAACTGAAAAAGAGAGGCCTGAAACAGAGAGCCAGGCGATCTGGCTAGGCGGGTCTGCCCCGCCCCCCTACAAGGACCAGCAACCTGAAACGCTCTGGATTGAGAGTTTCACAGCAAGCACAGCTGGACCCTGGACAGTGCAGCTCTGTTGGGGGAAGGGCATCCTCCATTATCAAGGCAGTCCACCATTACAGAGACAGTCTGCCATTACTGAGGCAGACCACCATTACCAAGGCAGTTCTAACTATACCTCTATAAAGAAAACAGCAAAGAAATTCATGCAGCAGCTAGACAGAGCCCATGGCAGCTCAGCAACGCCTCTGCTGGCAGACTGTGAGTAGGCTACCTCCTCACTGGGCAGGACATATCTTAAAAAAGGCAGCAGCATGTCAGGAACTTAACGTACCTTCCCAGCAGCTCTGAAAAAATCAATGGAGCTCACAGCTCAGCACTTGAGCTCCTATAAGGGACAGAATATCTTCTCAAGCAGCTCCCTGAGCCCCATATATCCAAAGAGACACCTCATAAAGGAGAGCTTAGGCTGACATCTGATGTGTATCCTTCTGGGACACAGATAACAGAAGAAATTGGCAGCAACCCTTGCTGTTCTGCAACCACTGCAGGTGATCCCCAGGCAAGCAGGGTCTGGAGTGCTAGCACTCCTATAGCATAGGGACTAGTTTTCCTGTTAGAAGGAAAACTAAGAAACAGAAGGAAATAACTTCATCATCAACAAAAAGGACATCAGCTCAGAGGCCCCATCCGAAAGTCACCAACTACAAAGACCACAGGTAGATAAATCCAAAAAGATGGGAAGAAACTGGCACAAAAAGGATGAAAACACCCAAAACCAGAACACATATCCTTCTGCAAGGGATCATAACTCCTCACCAGCAAGGGAACAAGGCTGGATGGAGGATGAGTCTGATGAATTGACAGAAACAGACTTCAGAAAGTGGATAATAACAATTTTTTTCTGAGCTAAAAGAACATGTTCTAACCCAATGCAAAGAAACTAAGAACCTTGAAAAAAGGTTTGATGAAATGCTAACTAGAATAAACATCTTAGAGAAGAATATAAATGACTTGATGGAGCTGAAAAACACAGCACAAGAACTTTGCAAAGCACACACAAGTTTCAATAGCTGAATTGACTGACCAGAAGAAAAGATATCAGAGATTGAAGATCAACTCAATGAAATAAACAAAAAGGCAAGATTATAGAAAAAAGAGTGAAATGAACAAAGTCTCCGAGAAATATGGGATTATGTGAAAAGACCTAATCTACATTTGATAGGTGTACCTGAATGTGATGGAGAGAATGAATCCAAGCTGGAAAACACTCTTCAGGATATTATCCAGGAGAACTTCCCCAACCTAGCAAGGCAGGCTAATATTGAAGTCCAGGAAATACAGAGAACACCACAAAGATTTTCCTCAAGAAGAGCAACCCCTAGGCACATAATCATCAGATTCACCGGGGTTGAAATGAAGGAAAAAATGCTAAGGGCGGCCAGAGAGAAACGTCGGGTTACCCACAAAGGGAAGCCCATCAGACTCACAGTGGATCTCTTAGCAGAAACCCTACAAGCCAGAAAAGAATGGGGGCCAATATTCAACATCCTTAAAGAAAAGAACTTTCAACCTAGAATTTCATATCCAGCCAAACTAAGCTTCATTAGTGAAGGAGAAATAAAATCCTTTACAGACAAGTAATGGCTCAGAGATTTCATCACCACCAGGCCTGCTTTACAAGAGCTCCTGAAAGAAGCACTAAACATAGAAAGGAACAACCAGTACCATCACTCCCAAAATGTACCAAATGGTAAAGAGCATCGACACAATGAAGAACTGCATCAACTAATGGGCAAAACAACCAGCTAGCATCAAAATGACAGGATCAAATTAACACATGACAATATTAACCTTAAATGTAAATGGGCTAAATGCCCCAATCAAAAGACACAGATTGGCAAATTGGATTACAAGTCAAAACCCATCAGTGTGCTGTATCCAGGAAACCCATCTCACATGCAAGGATACACACAGGCTCAAAATAAAGGGATGGAGGAAGATTTACCAAGCAAATGGAGAGCAAAAAAAAAAAAAAAAAGCATGATTTGCAATCCTAGTCTCTGATAAAATGGACTTTAAACCAACAAAGACCAAAAGAGACAAAGAAGGGCATTACATAATGGTAAAAGGATCAATGCAACAAGAAGAGCTAACAATCCTAAATATATATGCACCCAATACAGGAGCACCCAGGTACATAAAGCCAGTTCTTAGAGACCTACAAAGAGACTTAGACTCCCACACAATAATAGGGAGAGACTTTAACACTCCACAGTCAGTATTAGACAGATCAATGAGACAGCAAATTAACAAGGATATCTAGGACTTGAACTCAGACCTGGACCAAGCAAACCTAATAGACATTTACAGAACTCTCCACTCCAAATCCACAGAATATACATTCTTCTCAGCACCACATCACAGCTACTCTAAAATCAACCACATAATTGGAAGTAAATCACTCCTCAGCAAATGCAAAATAATGGAAATCATAACAAACAGTCTCTCAGACCACAGTGCAATCAAATTAGAACTCACGATTAGAAGCTAACTCAGAACCACACAACTTCATGGAAACTGAGCAACTGGCTTTTGAATGTTGACTGAATAAACAATGAAATGAAGGCAGAAATAAAGATATTCTTCTAAACCAATGAGAACGAAGACACAACATACCAGAATATCTGGGACACATTTAAAGCAGTGTCTAGAGGAAAATTTATAGCAATAAATGCCCACATGAGAAGCAAGGAAAGGTCTACAATCAACATCCTAGCATCAAAATTGAAAGAGCTAGAGGAGCAAGATCAAAAAAAACTCAAAAGCTAGCAGAAGACAAGAAATAACTAAGATCAGAGCAGAACTGAATCAGAAAGAGCCACAAAAATCACTTCAAAAAATCAATAAATCCAGGAGCTGGTATTTTGAAAAGATCAACAAAATAGACCACTAGCCAGATTATTAAAAAAGAAAAGAAAGAAGAATCAAATAGATGCAATAAAAAATGAAAAAGGGGATATCACCACCGATTCCACAGAAATACAAACCACTATCAGAGATTGCTACAAACAACTCTATGCACACAAACCAGTAAACCTGGAAGAAATGGATAAATTCCTGGACACTTGCACTTACATCTTTTCAGTGGATGCCACCAAATCTCATCCTTAAGATCATAACTCTTTTCCCTCTATAACCACATATAATCTTCTGGATCTCTCTGCAAATGAAAATACATCTTTCCTTAGCATCAAACCCAGTTTTCACACTGTGCATATGACATCCTCAGGTTTCCACTACTTCAGATTGATTATTTAACTCGTCAATTTTGATACCAGTTTCTGCATCATTCCCCAAATAAAACATTTATCTTCACCTACAAGTTTTTGTTGATTCTTGTTTTGAATGCTTTGTCTGTCCATATGGGCTCTATCTTTATCTTTTCTTTTTTACTTCCTTTAAAACTATATTCACTCTTCTAATTGCTACCACTTTAGTTCATTTAAATCTTTGATCTTCTTGGAATTTTGCCTATCTAAGGGATGGTTTATAGAGTCAGCTTAATTTTTCTACTTTCTTTGCACTCATACCATTTCCATGTACAATATTTTTTCATATGTATTTGGGCATATTCCTATCCTGTTTCTTTGTATCAGTATCACACTGTTCTATTTATTGAGACTTTATCATATGTTTTAATATCTTATAGAGCTAGCTGTTCCATCTTGTTTTTCTTCAACATAATTTCCCTGATATTTTGGATACTTCTTTTATCATATAGACTCTAAAATAAGCTTATTTATTTCAAACTCACTGTTTCCTTATTTTTTACTTTTATATTAATGTAAGTATGAATTGATATATAAAGAATTGACATCTGTATAGTATCAAGTCTTTCTATCTACAACCATAGGATAACTCACAAGTAAACATAATTATATTATTTTGTACTGCAGTTACAGTAAGCCATAGCATTTTAGGGACTCCCACATATCCAAATTCTCCCTAGCTGTTTGTGTGACCAAATAGCCATTTTCACTGCATGCACAGCAATTATAAAAATTCTTCCCACATTTAACCCAAAATTTCTCAAAATTCTTATTTTACTTTTCCATATGTATGTAAGTTATCTGCCACATGAAACAGCAAGTTCTCAGAAAAGTACAGTATCCACTTCCTGAATTGAACTGGGCGTGCAAGGTACATGAATATCATTCTCAACCTAGGTCTATGCCAAACAGTACTCTAGTCACTCTGTAAATATTTATCATAATGCAATCTGCTTCTAAAATTGAGACAACAGGGAGATATGCAAAAAAGGAAATGGGGAAATTAGTTTGTTGATATCTTAAACAGTGTTAAAAAGATTGCTTTATTGATAATTTTTAGTTTGTTAGACAGCATAATTATGTTAATAAACATTACAGCATCCCAAGAGAGAGTACTCTGCATGTGAAACCCTAGAATACTATTACTCACATATTGCAGAATTACTATATCCCTGATAACAGTTTGTGAAAATTTGGCTTAGAGCAACATATTTCAGTAAAAAATAAAGCAAATTTACCTACCTGCTATTAGACATCAAGTATTAAGCCAGGTTTTGGAAATATATAGATGAATAAGGGAATATGCCTCATGTTTTCTCATGGAGGTCAAATGGTTCATAAAAATAGATAAGTAAAAATTCCTATTGTGTATGCAGGGATGCAACAATACAAGTACTAAAAAGGTACAGAATACATATGCATACCTGTATACACACACATGTATATGCATGCATATATACGTGTACACACCCAAAGCACAAGTATAAACAAAATACTATTAACATATATTTTAGAGCCAGTAACTCTTTCTACCTCACCTTTTAGAATATGATTATATGTATAAAAATTGTAGAAAATGAATTGGAAATTAAAATAGTGCTTTGTGAATTATTTTAGAGTGTTAATTATTCATTTTTAAGTATTTCAAAAGTATTTATTGAGTATTAACTATTTTGTAAGTATTTTGAAGCTGGGTACCAATGAAAACAAAACAAATAAGATTATTTAAACATATTTTATGTGGTAGGGGAAAAAGTTCAGAATTTTATCTATAAGATGATGAGGGAAATGGCCTGATTTGAGGATATATTTAAATATAAACGTTAAAGGAGAAAAGAAAGAAGGAAAGCGAATAGTTCTAGGCGGAGGTAGAATGCCTAGCAAGAAGAGTAGCACACAATTAGATCAGAGAGGAAATACATGATCCCAGACCATGTTAGACTCGTGGAGCCATTTAGGACCTGTGGTTTTTATTATGAGTGAGACAGGAAACAATTGGAGGGCTTTGAGTAGAGAAGAGACACAATTTGACCTAATGTTGAATGATTGTTCTAGCTAGTAAACTGAGCACAGGTTTTTCATGGGTTCAAGTGTAGAAGCAGAGAAAACAGGTAGCAAGTTATCACAATAATTTAGGTGAGAGAGGATGGTTTGCCCAATGGTGGTAGTGCAAAAGTAACAAGTGATTCGATTCTAGACATATCTTGAAGGAAGAGACAACACATATTTTTATTGGTTATATTTGACATGATAGGGAAAATAAGGAGTCAAGGAAAACAGTAGCTCCAATATTTTTGACCAAAGCCAGAAAATTGGAATTGAATGAATGAAATGGGGAGCTAGAATGAAGAGACATTTGGAGAATTAGAAGGATTTTCATTTTTAATACCTTCCATTTGAGAATTTACATCAATGAAGCGGAGAAAATGAAGTCTGTATTTGAAAAAGTGGAGTTTAGGAAAGGATTCGGATTAAAGGTATGTATATATATTCCCTGAGAATATAGATAATATTTATAGCCATGATGCTGAGTGAGATCACCTATAGAGTGATTTAAATAGATAAGTCTGAGGATGAAATTCTGAGGTGCTCTAATATTTACAGAAGAAGAAATTCCTGACAAAGAAACACTGAAGAAGCAGATTGGGAAGAGGTTCCAGAAACCAAGCAATAGTATTCCAGAAAAAAAGGACAACTGTGTTCAATGTTTCTAATAGGTCCAGAAATGAGAAATGTGAATTGACTGTTGGATTTAGCAACGTGAAAACCATTGGTAACACTGATGAGACACGTCTTCATAGGGTAGTGGGCACAAAAGCTAAACTGGAGGGGTTCAAAACATAAGTGGTCCAGGAAACAGTGCAGACAGTGAGTATAAAACATGGCTCTCCAGGAGATCTACCCAAAAGATGTGCAGAGAAATCAGCAGGAATTCCAGTAGCCTGTCAGATCAAGGAATTTTATTATTATTATTGGCAAGGAAAAATAACAGCATGTTATTGTGACAATGGAAGTGATAGAGTAGAAAGGTAAAACCGGAGAAATAGGACAAAGAAGAGACAATTGCTGTGTTGACATCTGGACGTTATGATTGGGGATGGTGCCCAGACAGCAGAAAGAGCCCATTTAAAATCACTGGTCATGAAACACAGTGAGACGAGTCATCAAAGTTGCCTGTTTTGCTCCAGCCTGACTTAGTTGTCTCCATGATTACATAGATAACCAGGGACTAGATCTGATGTGACCTGAGGTTGATCCAAGTGAGTGTGACTGAAGAGAGGAGCACACGTATGCCTGGAAGTTTAAAGGAGATCAAACAGTTATGACCTTGGAAGAAGGGCTGTGGTGTTCTTCAGAGGAGAACTAGGAGCCAAAAGATGCACATGCCTCTAAGAAAAGAGGTTTGGATTAGAGAGGATTTTGCTGATGGTTATAATTTTAGCAATTTTCTGAGATGCTATTTCACAGTTTAATGCTATGTTTATTATTTTATTCTACCAACAGGAACAAAAATAAGTGTAAAATTTTAATCATAGTATATTTTCTCCACAATATTGATCTAATTATTTATGTCCAACTTTAGAACTCAATCAAAAAAGCAGTATTCCCAGAAATGTCCATAGTGTCAGAGTCAATAAGTTGTGTTTTCTTTTGTAAATTGTGAAATAACATTGTTAAATATAACCAAGATTCTAGGAAGACAAGAGATGAGTGAAACAGTGCATGAGTATTATGTAAAGCATCAAGAAAGGACAAGCGTTACATTTATATGTACTTGTATTATAACATATTTAAACATGTGCGTGTGTGTGTGTGTGTCAAAATAAGCTGTATAATTTATGCTTGTGATTCTGCTCAAAGTATTCATTTTTTTTAATTGCCATTATGGTCTCCCAGGTATTTATTTTATCTCTAATGCCAACATCGAGATTATTCTCTGTGGATATGTGACCAGAGGATACATGCTCACAGATATATAGCAGATGTTCCTATTATAGTAAAGCACACTAAATAATCTTTAAACTGTCATCAAAATCTACAATTCTGATTCTGATTTACCCACAACAGCCACCAAACTATATAATAATGATAATGATAATGATGATACAAGATCAATGATGATCGATGCCATGCCTCCTGTGAAGTTCTATCAAGAACACTTTGATGACTCCTTAATAAGAACACAGTGCTTCTCCTGTGCTGCAGTATTTTTCTTCATCTTAATTTGAAGGGATGTATGCCTTGTTTCCTAGTTATTTTCAAAGGATCATGGATGGCAGTGTGAATTCATTCGACCTCAACATGTATTTACTGTTACTGACATCCTACTTATTAGGCAGCGGTGATGAAAATAATAGCTGACTTTGGGGAACAGTTTCACGACAGTAGGCAGTGCCAAGGGCTTTCTTTGCACTATTTCACTTAACCCTTAAAATGTCCTTGTGAAATATGATATCATTTTAATCAGTATTTCACATATGAGGAAACAGAGATATAATGATATATATCTTTATAATATATAATAATATAAAGAAATATAAAGATATATATCTATATAATATATAATAATATAAATATATCTATTTATAAAAATATAAAGTTACTTGCCTAAGGTCACACAAGAAATGATAGTGCTCACTTTCAAATCCATGCTGCCTGGTCCCTGAACGTAGCCTCTAAACTACGATATGATGGTAACGAATAAGACCATCATGACTCACATTACCCCAACAATTTCTCTCTGTCTGTCTGTTTCCCTTCCTTCTCACTCTTTCTGGGAGGCTGGGGGTTGAATGTGGCCAAAAATTCTTTGAAAGGACTATTTTTGGATTATAATGTAGGCACATTTATTAAAACTTGGTGGTGTTTAGAGCTTAGTCTCATCAGCTCAGAACCCATGCATTCTTCTAATCATGATGTTTCTGATTGCTAATTTTCTGTTCTTCTGCCCTTGTTGTTTCTGCTTATTATTCCACAAACTTCTTCATCACCTGCTATTGTGCTTCTGGGCGCCCTCGTACCAATTCATTCCACCTTAACTTGTCATCAACCAGGTGGTTTCCTCTTATCACTCATTCATTTGATATTTCTTACAGAATTACCTAACCAAGTTTCCACATAACATTGTTGCATTATTTTTACAGTGACTGGAAATCTACGTGGATATAGACTGACTATAGACATATATAGTAGAATTTATATGATAGTTATAGATGTCTGCTCTGGAGCATGCTGCAATATAGGCATATGATCTCAAGCAAAATATATTGGCCTAATACTAATTTATTCACAGCTTCTAATAATTTTAGATAATCCAATGGCAACTTTCAGGGCTACACTATCAATAAAATGATTTTCTTTCATGTATCAGTGGTAGTAAATTTGCTTTATATAAAGGCCTCAGTAACTACCATTTACACCTGCACAAGTTAAAAAGTGTGACTATAAACCAACATCAAATAGAACAGTAAAGAGCAACTTTAACTCAGGAATAGCAGTTGAAAACGAGGTTAGAGCCTAAAGTGTCCGGAAACAGCTTTGATTTATGTATATGAAATTAAGAGACTGCTCTGTCATCAAGCAGCATTATAGGAAAATTATATATACTTAGGGAGACTAGATTTAGTAAGCAAGTATTTTGGATGTCTTTGATGTTATGATAACAGGTGGTAATTTAGGGAATGCTTGGCAGGTGTCCTGAATATAGGCAATTTTATAGCTTAATGAGTATATTTCCACCTACTGTTTCAAGAATTGCTCCTGCCAGAGGCTATGAGCAATTGTATAAGATATTGAAATTTATCATGTACTGTCATTTTAGCCTGTGAATTAGTGGGCCATTGAAGGTATAAGCTTTAACTTCTCCAAATTTTTCTGAAAATATAATATTTCTCTTAAGAAATAATGGTCATGATCACCCTAATTCCATGTATTCATACCATTATATCTTTTTCCCACACGCCTTCCCTGTACATTTATATAATTCAATAACTAGATTATTAATATGTTTGGAGGATGATTTGAGGCACTTGACAATGTTAGAACCTTTTAAGATTCAGCTTTAAGGAACAATAGTGATGAAATAAAATATATAGTATGTTTCTTGATAACACTGGTCTGTAATCAATGTATTAAATTTTTATGTTGATAATATTCTTTTTATGCTATTGAGAATGATTATATAATCTGAATATGCTGAAGTCCATTTTTCTGGTGTGCTGAAGCCAATCCACACAGTCATTGAGAACTTATAATTCAATATTAGAAAGTTTCAAGCCAGCAGTTAAACAGATCCATTATTAAAAATTGGATTTTACTATTACTTATGTCCATGAGTTTATTCAAAGCTATCATTTGTGGCTGGTAAAAATATGATGGTGAGTCACTACACACTGAATGAGGCGGGTGGATCATGAGGTCAAGAGATTGAGACCATCCTGGTCAATATGGTGAAACCCCGTCTCTACTAAAACTACAAAAAATTAGCTGGGCATGGTGGCGCGTGCCTGTAGTCCCAGCTACTCAGGAGGCTGAGGCAGGAGAATTGCTTGAACCCAGGAGGCGAAGGTTGCAGTGAGCCGAGATAGCGCCATTGCACTCCAGCCTGGGTAAAAAGGGTGAAACTCCGTCTCCAAAAAAAAAAAAAAAAAAATAGAAATCTGCCATGGTGTGTGTATTTACACCATAGAAATTGCAAACACTACAAATTGGCATTTTTAATATTATTTGAGAGACAGTAATTATTTATCAGTATATGATATCAGTATATCATATTTATCAGTATATGATTGCCTGTAAGGCATAACATATCCTCTCTTCATTTATTATGAGTAGCTAAGATGAGAGGACACAAAATTACAGAAGATCGGTAATTTATTTTTAAAATATCTTGGAATCACCATGGCTCCTGAGAAGGTTGGGGTAAGATTTTCTCCATAGCTAATACCATGAAAGAAACTCACTTTTTATGTAATTTGTATCCAATTCATCTCCTAAAAGCCAGATGATTTGTAAGTTGTTGAGACAAAAAAGAAAAGAAAAAGTTTAATGTATTTACTCAATGTTGTAAACATCCAAAACCTATACTGGGTTATAGGTAGGCACATTTATAAAAAGTGGGTGTGTGTAAACACTAGTAAGAAAATAGGTTACAGAATACAGTAAAAAAGGTGCAAACTCCAAATAGCGCACTAGGATCCTAGAAGAGATAGTGATTACCTACCCAATTTCATCTGGAAAAGCCCGATAGGCTACATATAGGAAATGACAAGATGGATTATTGTGTCAAGTAACATTAGAACTGGATGATAGTTAAGGCAATAGAAACAGATTCTATTCAGTATTACTGCAGTAAGGTAAAAGGGACCTCAGAACAGGACTAGGTTCAATTCCTGATACAGTATGGAAAAGGGGGTATTACAGCCAGAAAAGCAGGATTTGAGTCAGTGGATGGAAAATTACTTAGAGGAAATATTAGAGGCAAGGAGGAATTCTGGCTAACCTAACCTACAAGGATTCTTGCTGAAGACAGGCCAGAGTCATCAGATACGATTACCTTCACATCACCTGGAGGAGAGTGGAGGATGGGGAACCCAATTAGATATTGAGGGTGATCCGAATTGAAGCATGGGAGAACTTGGCTAAACCAACTCTGCAAGATTCTTGTTAAAATTAAACCAACTCTGCAAGGTTCTTGCTACAATTAGACAATGCACACAAACACAGAAGTCTAAAAGTCAGGCTCAGTTGAAAAAGAGTTCAGGGAATCCTAACTGAAGTTTGGTCAAGAAGAAAATATGTTGTCAGTTGAGATAAATAAAACTTTGAAAGGAGAAACAAGGAGGGAAGAGCATTGCAAATGAGAAATAGTATGAGCAGAGTTACAGAGATTGGGAAGTATTATTAGAAAGGTACCAGCTGAATGTGACTGTTTTGTGCAATCCAAAACATTTATTGAGTATTTGACACATTCCAGGTACTGATCTTTGCTCTGTGAAGAAACCAGGAAGCTTCTGCACTGAGATGGCAGTGGTGGATGAAGTGATGGTGAGGACTGGCAGGTTTTAGGGTCTTGAATATTATTGTTTTAAAAGCACAGAAATAGAGTCTTGACTTTAACAACAAGGCTAAGATTCATTTCTCACATGCAAGTTTTTACATTTATACATGTTTCTCTTCTTCCTTCAACCCTCTCTCCTGATCCCATCTCCATCACCTTAGTGGGAGCCTCAGGAACACGAAGGGCTGGTTCAATATGAACCATATATCCAAGCCAACTGCCCCTTCTTCACTGGAATCTGGTCACTAATGGACTGGTCTAGCTTAGGGCTTCCCCCAGGATTGGAAGCAATAACACAGCTCTCAGGTAGGATGATGTTCAGGGTACCACCAGTCAGGTAATATTGTTACATATTATTATATAACAATAATAAATAATAATAATAAACAGGGTAAATATACCCCTGCAAAGGACAGAGAAAGATGGTGTTGGAGGTTTTGGCCTGTGGAAGGGAACAGTCTTGGTTTGGATTACTATGGTTTATGAGAGATGTATCTGGCAGCAATAACTTAAGCAAACCCCAAGAATGATGCTGTATGGCAGACACACCTGGCAACAATAACAACTTAAGAAATGAGGGTTTCCACCTGGGGTTTGCTAAGGAGAAGATGCTGAGTGAAAATCCTCCATAAACTGTGGGCATTTTGCAAGCTATAGCCGTCTGTCCAGCCTGTCACCACTGGACTGCCTGTAAGTATGTCGCCGTCAAATAAACCTCATGTTTCATTCACTGGCTCTGGGTCTCTTCTTCACCCTCTTGAATCTGGTACTATACCTATTGAAGTTCACAGGAGTCTGGCAAAACATATGGATATCTTTGCCTGGAATGGCAAACTGCAGTCTTTCCACTCACTTTGATCTGGGAGATGATTCTTTTGAGCTTGAAGTTGAATTCCTATATTGGTTCTACCTGTTCACAATAATCTTTCTGTACCAGGAAATAGGAATCTGGAAGATTTTCATGTATGAGGAGTCATCTCTGGAATGACTGGATTCTTGGGAATTGGGGCAACACATGGCTTATCCCTGCGGTGCAGAGACCATGTCACATACACCCACAAGTTAGACGGCTTCTCCGTAGACTCTGGAGCAGCCAGGAAAGCAGACAGGCATGCAGTGCAGTGTGTAGTACCTTTGGTACCACCAGGTCCACAGGCAGTAACGCCAGAACTAACTAAATATCTAAAGGAGACACTTTCACCACTGCCTTGTCCAGATCTTCCTTGTGTTTCTCATTTTTCTGGTTTGGGGAGACTGTTTTCTCATGGATACTCTCCTCCTAAAGACCAGATGCCACAGAGATCCTCAGCTCAGAAGGAACTTTCGCTGTAGGAACCTGGGAGGCTACCAAGCCACAGAGATTTTTCCATCCTACTGAACAGCATTGGCACTGGCCTTGTTTTTCCATCCAGGTTTCATGACGGCCGGATTTGGATTGGCATAATTGGCAAAAGCAGACATCCGAGGCTCAGAGGCTGAAGCTCTTTCTTCTTACCCATGGCAAATGGGTCAGAGGAAATGAAAAATGACTCTTTTGGCTTTGATAACTGATGGATGGTGACACTCTGAATTAATACAGAAAATACTGGAGGAGAAGGATGTTGAAAGGGAGAAGTGTTATCCTAAATTGAATTTGAGGCAGATTAAGTTTCAGATGAATTCAGAACATCTTTGAGTAAAGATCAGCAAAGAAAATGCAGAAACAGGACACAGACAGGACTGGGATTATAGATCCAGAGTATTTTACGAGAGGTGATTCTATCAGAGTAGTGGACATCACCCACAAAGAATTAGACAAACACAAAGAAAATAAAAGCATAACTTGGGGATCACTTCATCATAAATACTGCATTGGGAAAAAGAAGTCGATACAATAGACAGTGACATCACATTCAGAATGTTGATGACGGATGCAGTGTTTCTTCTGCCTAATAAACTGAATGTAAAAATCATGCTAACTGCTCTACATTCTCTGCATTGACATTCATATATGGGGTGTTTGATCAAGATTTTATCAATAGTCTGCTAACATATAACATCTATTTTAATACTCAGATATTCTTGGCTATTTTCTCAATTTTTTTAATACATTGTGAAACCCCACGGCATTGTTTCAGCTCCACATTTGCTACCTATTTTGACCCTTAAAATGTCACAACAATTATTTTGAAGAATCTATTGTTTTTCTTCTATGGTTCAGGCCTCATTGTGTGAGAGTACAGGCTGAGTATCCCTTATCTGAAATGCTTGGGACAAAAAGTGTCTCATATTTTGGAATATTTGTATATACATAATTAGATATCTTAGAGATGGAATTCAAATATAAACACAGTAATAATTTCTGCTTTATATATGCCTTATACACACAGCCTGAAGGTAATTTTATGTAACACTTTAAATAATTTGTGCATTAAACAAAGTTTGTATACATGGCACCATCAGAAAACAAAGACATCACTATTTCAGCCAGCCCTAAGGACAATCTGTGGTTGTTTGGTCTCACCATCATTCTTGACTCTGAATTTATATGCTACCAAAAAGCAATCATTTTCTTAAACTTAGTCATATGTCAGGACTTAACAGTAAAAAAATCGAACATACCATTAATATAAGAAAAACAATGTGTCCATGATAACTGATACAGGTATTCCAGCATCACCAGAATACCTGTATCAGCTGTTAAAGAATAACAACAACCAACAATGGCAAGCTTTCAGTCTCTGCCTATGATGCTGTGTGTTACCCTTTGTGGGTGTGATTGCATGGGGAAACCTAGGCATGCGCAGAAACATATCACTCTGCGGGAGGCAGAGTGGATCTCTTTGTCCTTGGGGATGCTGAATAACTGGTGTGTTGTGCATCTGCGTTTTGACTTCGACCTACCACACAAAGTCCGGTGTGGAATTTTTCACTTGTGATGTCATGGTGGCACTCAAAAATTTCAGATTTGGAAGCATTTTGAATTTCAGATTTTTGGATTAGGTGTGCTCAACCTGTGCTGTCATTGAGAGCTGGAGGGTGGAGAGTTGGAGTTGGAGTTTTACTAATTAAACAAATAATTTCATATTCTAGTGACTTTGTTAGGAACTGTGTTGTAATGGAAGGTGAACAAGCATGATCATTGTCATTAATAACTTACAATCTACTTGAGGAGATAAATATTCATCAAAAATTCTCACCGACGTTAAAATTGTGTGTTATGAATAATAATGTGTGTCAGAGTACAGCAGATATCCCTGATAACTAAATATTTGCATTAAGTTCTAAATGAAAAACAAAAATCAGCTGGGTAACCTAGGTAAAGTGGGAAGCATTCCTGGTAGAAGAAACAACCTGTATCTTGACCCTATAGTGCTTTCTGGAAACTGGCAAAAAAAAAAAAAAAAGATCAGTGTGGTGGGAACAAAATGTGAGAAGCCAATGAAGCCAGAAAGCTAGGTAGATGTCAAATCACATGAGCCCGTTTTTCTTTCTTCCTGGCACACAGCTAAAATACATCCTCAGTAGACACAGTCAGAACACTGACTTCTGGACAAAGTAACATGAGTGAAAGGGGCTTACGCTTCTACAGAGTCTCATGAAAGTCTCCTGTGCTCTATTCCATTCTTTCTCTTCCTGGTGTACTATGTGGATGCAGAGGAACAACAACAACAACAAAAAAAACTCTGTTCCCTCTATCATGTGGAGGGAGTCTTTTGCAAACCAGGAACACGGGTTTAAACTTCACTTGAATGACACATACACTTAAATTGCAACATTCCATGATGTATTTGGGGCTTGTTTTTTTTATAGCAGTGAGTGTTGCCCTCATTAGTACACCTTGTTTTGTATAGTAAGCCTACCTACCCTCCACTTTCAATAGCATTCTTAGAACAATAATGTTCATACTGTTTTATAAAACATTCCAAATGCTTTCTAGGAATGGAAGGGGGAGCCTGTGAGTATATGAAACGAAGTAAAAGAAATATGTAAGGAAATGTTCTGCGGCTATCTAAGGATGCTAAGAAGAAGGAAAGATGGCAAATGAGGTGACCTGTAAGAATTACAGTGACATGAAATTTTATTAACTAAAACGTAAAGTGGTTAAATATTGTACATCTATTCCAACTATTATGTACAGCAGCTAAAATATATCAGGTCACTAAATAATTGTGATTTTACATCAGTTTCTAGAAAGAGCTCAGAAGATTGTTGGTTCAAAATTTCATATACAGGCCAGGCACAGTGGCTCACACCTATAATCCCAGGACTTCAGGAGGCCAAGGTGGGCAGATAGCTTGAACCTACGAGTTGGAGACCAGCTTGGGCAACATGACAAAATCCTGTCTTTAAAAAAATAAATAGCCATGTGTGGTGGTACACACTCATAGTCCCAGCTACTCAGGAGGCTAAGGTCCAAAGACCACCTGAGCCTGGGGAGGTCGAGGCTGCAATGAGCAGTGATCCTGTCCCTGGACTCCAGCCTGAATGACAGAGTAAAATTTAAAATAAAAAAATATATTTTTATATATATAAATGAATATAAAAAAGTATAACTTTGATACCTGTGTAATTTTTTATATTTTCTTTTGCTTAAAGAATGTACTTTAATACATACATCTTAAAATGACAGAAAAATAATATTTTAAAATAATGTATTTCAGTCTACACATGAAGATTTAGTTTTCAGTATTCCAAAGATCATGTAATGAAATTAAATTTTCAGATTTATAAACTAAAGAAGAAGTGCTGCTCTCTTATAAATTTCTGCTCTAAATTCATTAATTTAAGATATATGTGACCTTTCTTTGTAGCTTTAAAATTTAAGGAAATTCAGAATATTTAACCTCATCCTTAATCAAAGTATAATAAATTATTACAAACCACACCAAAATCTCTACCTACTGAAACATTTCTGAAGGTGAGAGAAAGTTTATGGCCTACAGCTGACTCCCTACAATATTCTATATGGCAATGTGAATCAATAACAGGCTTAATGTAAAACATCTGTTTGCTAATGCCATTGACACTTATACACACATATACACTCACATGAACACATATAAGGTTTGCTTGAAAATTAATCATCAGGCCAGGCCTGGTGGCTCACATCTGTAATCCCAGCACTTTGGGAGGCTGAGGTGGGCAGATCACCTGAGGTCAGGAGTTTGAGACGAGCCTGGCCAACATGGTGAACCTCCCATCTCTACTAAAAATACAAAAATTATCCAGGCATGGCGGCATGCACCTTTAATCCCAGCTACTCCAGAGGCTGAGGCAGAAGAATCCCTTGAACCTGGGAGGCGGAGGTTGCAGCGAGCTGAGATGGCAACATTGCACTCCAGCCTGGGCAACTAGAGAGAAACTCTGTCCCCCTCAAAAAAAGAAAAAGAAAATTAATCATCAGATATATGTTAATCAAACACACACACAAACATGCACACACATATATATATTAACATCACACATACACACATAAATAACCATGACATTTGTAATGTGTGTTTGTGTGTGTGGGGGGGTATGGTGGTATTCCATATATGTGCTTATAAATCACACTAAAATTTGATTAAAAGGTGATGATGTGGAGATACTCAGGTGTTTGGAATCATACACAGCTGAGAGCCAAGCAGCAGCCCTACACTTAGTCTCTAAAAATTAGATTTATGGCCTTCTGAGTGAACCCCCTCCTCAGTACTTCATTGAACTAGCAATATTTAAATGAAATTGATCAAAGATATTTTGAGAGGCTGTACAAATGAGAAAAATAAGTTTTGTGTCTCCAAGGAGCTGAAAGTCTATTAGAAAATATTTAAAGCTAAAAATTAATTGCCATATACTATAATAGGTGCTAATAAAAAGGTAGGCCAGTGTAGACACAGGCTCCAAGAAAGTAGGAGCCTAGCAATGTCATCATAGGCATGAACTCAGACACCTTCTTTGGTGGCATCAAGCCTGGTGGCAACAAAGAACAAACTGGAAGAAACAGTTCTCATTGTATGACTTTACAATGTAAAACTATAAATGAAGAGCAGTGAATGAGTTCATTAAAAAAAAAAAACAACAATGCTCATGTTTGGTGTTACCACAATTTTAATAAGAAATATTTAAGAATGATTACATCATTCTTGTTGTTGCTTTAAAAAAATTCTATCACATTTCAAAATAAGATTTTGTTCCTAGCAACAATGACCCTGACAATTATTTTCTGAAGAGACAGCCCTTGCTGGCAAAACAGTACACTCTCATTAACAGTTAGGCTGGATAAGATCCAGCTGGGTCAAATGCTGATTAATTAGCTCATCTGATCTTCAGAGGAGCAACCCTTTCTCATATGAACTGTCACCAACTTTGAAATGTCTCATTAAAGGTCCTTAAATTTACAAAACTGCATTTACAATGGTTTTCTATTATTTTTGTTGTAAATGTATGCTTTTATCCATTATCTAATTTTATTTTCACTGCTAACATAGCATTTTATGAAGCGTTTGTACAGCCTCCCACAAATACCTTTTATTAATCTCATGTAATCCCACTAGTTCAATGAAGTATTGAGTACCCAGAAGACCCTAAGTGTGACCTCTAGAGACTAAGCCTAGAGCTGCAGCTTGCTATCAGCTGTGTGTGATTCTGAATGCCTGAGTATTACCGCATCATGGCCTCTAGGCTTGTATCATGTTATCTGCTCTTATTAAACGTTAGTGTGACGTATAAGCACATCTTTGGAAGTAACACTGCCACACACACACAAATGTTATGGTTATTTATGTATATGTGTGTGATGTTAATACAGGTTTGTTAGTTAACACAGATGTGTGCGTGTTTATGTGTGTGATTAATACACATCTGATGGCTTTCTTTTTCCCTAGCAAACCCTATATGTGTGGGTGTGTGTGTGTATGTGTGTGTAAATTCAATGGTATTATAAAATAGATGCTTTACGTTAAGCCTGATGTTAATTCACTTTGCTACATAGAATATTGTAAGGGAATCATATGTAAGCTATATATTCTCTCCCACCTTGAGAAGTTTTCAGTAGATGGAGATTTTGGTGTGGTTTGTAATTTATTACACTTTGATTAAGGATGAGGCTAAGTATTCTGAATTTTCCTTATGTTTTAAAGTTACAAAGAAAGGCCACACATATCTTAAATTAATGAATTTAGAGTGGGAATTTATAAGAGAACACTTCTTCTTTAGTCTATAAACTTGGAAATTTTAATTAATTCCATTACATGGTCCTTGGAATACCGAAAACTAAATCTTCATGTGTAGACTAAAATACATTTTAAAATATTATTTTTCTGTCATTTCAAAATATAAGTATTAGAGTGCATTCTTTAAGCAAAACAAAATATTCCAGAGGTGTGAAATTATAGCTTGGGGCATATAATTTTGCTTTTTTGTTTTTTTGTTGTCGTTATTAATGTTTGTTTTGACACAGGGCCTCACTTTGTCACCCAGATTGGAATTTAGTGGGTCACTGTAACCTCGTCCTTCCCAGGCTCCAGTGATCCTCCTACCTCAGCCTCCTGTGTAGCTGGGACTATATGTGCACGCTACCACACCCAGCTACTTACTTACTTACTTATTTAGTAGAGATGAGTTTTGAAGATGTAAATTTCTAGGCCTACTTTAGATAATTTGTCAATTTCATTTTTCATTGGTAACTTTGAATTCTTATGATAACTTGACACTCATAGGAGAATAATGTAACAAAGTCACATATAGAAAATTTATTTTTTCAGATAAACTTACCTAACTAAATATGTTGTAAAGCATTTGCACAAGCTTTTCATTTTACTCCATTACTTCATTTATGACTGAGATGCTGAAAATGAGGATGAGAGAGAGCAAAGATACTCAGTTTGGGTCAAGAATTTCAGGACCACCAAACTATTTTGATCCAGTACATGGACTGAATCAGCTCAGATGGGACTTGTGCATTGGTTTCTTTTTTTGGTGTGAAAGAAAAGGGCCCAAAACAGGTTAAACATGTCTGTCACTTCGACACCTCATCAGCGCCCTACTATTATTCCAAATTTAACTCTAATATTTTTGAGGATAATTCCCTTCTTCATACAGTGATTCAAAAGTATCTGACCCAAACTACAACCCCAAAAGTGACCCTAAGTAGACAAAGGATGATCCCATAACTTTTGCAATAATTGGCTTCAGAACATTGGCCAATAGGCCCTTGACTTTCTTCTAGCCATTAGGATTGCTTCAGAACTGAGCAGAGTCAGGCCATTGAGACACAGGAGAGGTGTAGGGGCAGGGCCGGCTTCTGGAAGAAGAAGCTTCCTTACTATAAGAGAGCTTATGGAAATAATGCACTGCCTTCCGATGAATGATATAGTGTGAGGATGTAAATGCAGACTTCTGTAACTAGCCAACATAAAAGAGGCACCCCCAAGACAATAAGCAAATGAAGGAATGAACCACTGTGGAAAAGAAAGCGGAACTCCTTAAATCAATCGTGACTGTTTCCCAAGCTCATGTTCCAAACTATATCAGCCAATAAATTCCCTAGTTGTTTAAGCTAGACTTAATTGGGTTTTCCATCACTTGCAGCCAAAGGTACCCTTCTGATAGTTTTACTATGCACTAGGCACTCTATTAGCATTGACTAACTGAATTCTTTCAGTGCGATGATGATTATCCACATTATATGGATAAGAAAACTGAAGCTCAGGGGTGTTGATAATAGTATCAGTGTAACATGGAACAGCCCATAATTTTAAACAACTATGTTGTTTCATCCCCCTCCACCCTACTCTAAAGCCTAGGAGTGAAATTGTTTTATTTTGAAAAATAATATCTAACACATTATTTCAGTCTCCCTATGTCAGTATCTTTTATGGGTTATTTGTAATTTTGAAATGTTTTGTCTTGAAAAAATGGATGTGAAATCTTGGACTGCCAGGGTCTGAGTTAATGTTGCCTTATAAATCTAGATTTATAATCTACATCACAGACAAATATATGAGACCCATACACTTGTCTACAAAGGAAGTGGCATTCAAAAATACATTCATAAAAAAGGACCTCAATCCCAAATCGTTATGTAAAACCAGCTTTAGTCTGAGGAGAGTGTTACACAACTGTGTATAAATATGGCTCAGAATATCTTTAGGGTATTTTTCTAAATGGAATTTCAAAGGGTTATGTCATTTATAAGAAATAGCAAATATGAATAAAGCATAAGGGCTGAGGTCATGCAAAAGTAATGCTAAAGAAAATTGATATTTATATAAATTGCATTATACTTAACAATGGAAAAATAAAAATGTAACAAGACCTACATTAATCTTGTCACCTCAATGTTTTATAAGAACTGATGTAAAATATTTTTTCAATTATTTTATAAGCAGTCTCTTGTTCTGAGTTCTTCCATTTGTCTTAAAAATAGCTGCAATGTTTTGTTAAAAAGCTGAGCCCAAACCTTCCCCAATCCACCTCCCCTCTGGTAACGAGGAATCTGTGAGCCATCTTTCCTTCCTTCTCCCTTCAGGTTTTCATGCTCAACTTCACACCCTTCTCAACCCTCAGACATCTCACCTTTTCCCTTCCTGGAGTCTGAAAACTGATTTCACTACAATTGAGTAATTTGAGTGGTAATTACAGCTGCTGTCTCTGTCCACTGTGCCTCACTTCCCTTTCCCGCATGAGACGTTATTCTCTTTTCTTCACTTCAAGGACCCTGCATTCCTCCCAGTATTTCTCCTGGATGTTTCTTGGTCACATTTTCAGATTGCTCTTTTTTCCATTCTTCAATACCAGATTTTCAAAGTTATGTCCTTAGTTTTCTTTTCTTTCTATTAGACATTTCCCACCGGAGCAGTGACTCCATCTGCTCCCATGCTGTGGTTATCATCACATGCTGATGACTCCCAAGGCTCTTGTCGGGATAACGCATTCCTGTAACATACTACAAGCAATCTATCTCTAAGATATTAAAACACAGAAAACAAAATGCCTTGTTATCTATTAATGAGTATTATATATATACATTATGTGTATTAAACATATATTAATATATTTAATATTTATACCTAATATGAATATATTAATATATTTATAGATCAGAATGAGAATATTAGAAAGCTACTCAGCATTTAAAAAAGTGACAATAAAAGCAAAAATAAAACTATTTTTTTTAGAGATAGGGAGAGTTCATTCTGCTTTATTCTCTAACCTAATTATAATTGGTGAAATCTATGAAAATAGGAACATATTCAGGGTGATCTCGTCTCTGTATTGCTTGGGTTCATTTCACCAATATTCTACTAGTACCTTTGTGCTGTTATGCATTCTGGATAAGGCTTTCTAGAGTTGTCCATATGAAAAACATCTTGATCACAAATCAACACCTGCAATTCCAAGTGCCTGACCTTGTGACTTTCAAATCGGGGCTTGTGTTATAAATCACTGTTTATTTTTTCTCCCTGTAGCATCTTAATATCTATGGCATGACCCTTATTATCAGCAGTTACAGCATTCTCTAGGATGATAGCTTGTGTCTTTGGGGTATCTTCTAAGGCTGCTTAAAGTGAATTTAAATGATGATATAACCTCTATTTTAACTCAGGTCACCCAAAAATATCCTCCTGAGAAAACTCAACCAAGTTGTTTTTGTGTAATATAGCACAGTAACAGAAAGATATAAATGTATGATTCTTTATGCATGCAAAAGCCCAAAATAGATGTGAAAATATAATCTCAAAGCCTTTGGGAATTTATACTCGATTTTGCTATGGGGAAATCTTTTCTTGAAGTCACCCACCCAAGACTAGATTTTTTTTTGCGATGGTAGATTGATTACCCATTAACCTTCACCAGAGATCTAGTAAGGGCTTGTTTGGAGGGAATAGAAATATTTTCTCTTATTGCCAGACCACTCACTCGTTTTTTCTTCACTGTTGCCATAGTCATTACTGTACTACAGCTATTTATGGATACGACCACATTTCTAGATTGTAAACTCCTCATGGTCAGAATATCCTTATCAATTCTTGCTGCATCATTTTGGGCAATAAGAAAAAAAAGCATTGGAAAAATTCCTAGTGAGTTCAGACAACCTTACTGTTATTTGGCAAGCAACTTGGAAGCATGATTTTCTCTGTACCTTAGCATCAGGTTCAACAACAGCAAAAATGTGTGATTAAATTCGCTTAAAAACATAAATCTCATTCTAATTTTATATGAAAAAGTCTCTAAGTAAAATAAAATTGTATTATTCAAATGATACCTTTTATTTTTTTGCTAAAAGTGGCCATCATTTTCTTATTATAGTACATTGAACTTTGACCTTTGAGAACCATTTTACAGAATTATGTTGGATTAATGCACCTGATATTTTTGTAACCTAAATTTTCTCCTTTTTTTCTCAGCATAGATCACTTTTGATATTCTATCACCAGTTAAAATATTATTGTTTTCATCAAATTTCAATTCTAAATCTAATTTGTATAATCTTGGAATACTCAACTACTGCTATTATAATTTATCATTTTATTTCACTGGTATAACACTGAAACATTATGTATTATTGCAAATATAACAAAATAAAATAAAGTATCTTAGGAGATGGCTGATTCTGACCTTGCTATCATCTGGTGGAAAAAATAAAAATTCCATTTATTTCCTGCATATAATAACCTGTAGAAAAATGCCAGATTTTTCTGGAAACATGTATTTTAGTCACTTAGGCAATGGAGGCATTATAGTTCAAGAATAACCAATTCTTGGGTCTGTATGTTTTGTGGCATTAATTAAACACAGAAGGTGTGTTTGTCAACCAGCCTTTCTTTGAAACATTTAAAGTTCTTAAGACCCAGAATTTTGGCTTTCATCATGATTCAGTCATATTGTTCTGAATTATGTAATGCTTGACAAGTGGTTCTAACAGGTGAATTAATTTTTCAATTGTCTCCTTTTATTGATTCAGTCATATTGCTCTGAATTATGTAATATTTGACAAGTGGTTCTATCAGCTGAATTAATGTTTCAATTGTTGCCTTTTATTTCTTGGGGTGCTTTTTTCACACAATTTTGAGATGAGAGTGTCATTTGGCCAAATGTATCTAAACATCCCATTTATTCAAAATTTATTAACTATCTGCTGCAATTTTCCAGGCACAGACTGACCTAGGTAATGGGGATAAAGCTATGATGAAATCATGCAAAATATCAAGCTTTCCTTGAGCTTACATTTCAATAGTATTTACCACAAAACAAATCAGCAGTTCTAATATTTCCTAAATATAATCTAAATTGACAAGCATTCTTCATTATAGGCATTTAATAAAGCAAACATCAAATATTAAGACAAAACAGACACATACAGAAGTGTGGGCCGGGAAAGGGAAAAGAATGAAACAGGCAGAAAATAGTTTGTGCTCAGAAAATTGTGGTTTGTGTTCTAATTTGCTTCCATGCATTTAGATTTTGCCAAAGTACTTATCTAAATCTCTTGAATCTTTTTTTTTTCTTTTTAATTGGAGATAATAGCTCATTTTTTCAGAGTTGTTTTGAGGATTCTGTAATTATAGAAAATATTTTATTTTACAATGTAGCAATTAATCAATGTAGTAAGAGTTATATAAAGATATGGTCACTGCTGTACTTTCCCTAACAAAAACTTTAAATTATCATTTGAGATGCAGACTTCAATAAAAAAGCGAACAAGTCATATAATGCATATAACTTTCAACAAACAAGTCATATAATTCTGAATATCTAAGTGAAATATGGAATTGATGGTTAGTAATAAAATTCCCCTGTTAAATTTCTACCACTACAGAATTATTTTATAAATTAATAAACCAGAAAAACTCTACATTAGTATTTAGTGTTTTAACTAAAAAGTCATGCTATCTTTTTAACTACTTACAGAAAATACATGCCTTAAGCATAGGAAATATACTTGGCTAGGTGAGGGGAAGAGTGTGCTTGGGGGTGAATTTTGAGCTTGCTGCCTTGGTTGGATCTAAAATTACAGAATCATGAACTTCTACATACAAGTAGCATGTAAGAGTTGGGAAACAGGACCAGAAAGAGGTTTAAGAGAATGTGGGTTAAAAGTGAAAGGGGTTATTCTCTGCAACATTATGTAGGCTAAGAAACTTCAAGGCAAGCTGTTATTTTCACATAAATAATTTTATATTTCATAATATTGAGGCACCAAAAATTATATCTCATTTTCTACTCATTGTCATTTGTATTTTTGGTTGTTTGTTAGATTCATGTGAGGGGGTTGAAATTAAACAGCTTGTGCCTAGGGTAATTTTTAATCTCTTCCTGGAACCAAATTTGTGAAATGATGAATGACAAACTCCATATCTTTCAATGAGTGAGTCTCTGGCGGGCAGTCAGCAGCAAACAGAGCCCCCGTTAGATGAGACGGATGTGAAAGCCTAAGTGAAGGCTAACAGTCTGTTCAATTTGTGGAGCTTTCTGGAGGGTTGCAAACACTGTTTACCATAATGTTAACTTCTCAGTGGGCTGGAATTTTGGCACACAAAGAGGTCTGAGGCGCTTCATATTATAACATTCTCATTAGTCAACAGAATGTGCTGTACAGGTGGCTATTATGATTATCAGTACAATTCATCTTTAAGATTTCTAGAGGCTGTTTGCTTATTTAGGTTTACAGTTTCTATCATATCTTTCCTCTATAGAGTTCTGAAAAGAGTGGAAATTTGAGAAGTAGCTGTTTGAGACTTAACCCAAATAATACTTGTTTAGAAAATGTTTAACAACAACAACAAAAATTGAGAGGGAATCAGCTATTGGCTATTATGTTCCCAAGTGAAATGTATCAAGACCTGAAACTGCTCTGTTAGATCAAACATATAATGAAATCATCTAGGGAGAGTGATTTTATATCATTATGGCCAGACCTTTTTTTATTCCCCAGCAAAAATATATTTAGTAGACAAAAAAATAAACACAAAGTAAAACATGTTAGCTACAATTTTGGAGACCCAAGTCTCAGGGGATTGGCCATGTGTTTTACATTACTGAAACTTATTTAGAGGGCCTTCTCATCTGGAAAATAATAGGAAACATGCTATTGAAAATAGAAATAATTGAAAGGGGAGTTAATGGAGCAGGGATTTTTTAAAAAAATCTGTCTTAATTAACATTTACTAGCTGTCTATAACAAGTAACAAACCCACAATTATAAATGCATATCATGTGGTAAAGAGTAAGTTTTAAGTTCACATCCTGGAGCTTAGCACTTACAGGTAGGATGATGTTGAACATGATTCACTTCTCTGAATCTTCGATTTTCTCATTTACAAAGTAGAGATAAAATGAAGTTTGGAGGATATTTATAAAAGAGAGCATATAGAAAATTCCAACTTATGGTAATTATTCAATAAAATATAGTAGAAACAAAATTTAAATGAGCAGAATATATTGTAAGTCTTATGGAATTTCTTCTTTTCAAAAAAGCACAATGTGACTTAAAACAATTAACTACTTCATTTGAAAAATAAATAGTATATAATATTCTTATGTATCTTAGTTAAGGGAGTGTCTTTCTGAGGCTGAGTGTGAATGACATGCCTGTGCCTAAGAAGCAGGTATAAGATCCAAGCAACAAACATGGTGTAATAAGGAATTAAATATTCAATGCCTCAAATATTATCTGAGCAAAATTTAATAGACTTACTAATTAACACCTGAGGAAGTACAGATTTAATAGTGGCTCCAGGCAAAACTATCATCTCAATTAAGATTACACAGTTTAAATTCACTTTGTTGGGTTTACTTTCTGATACCTAAAAAATATATTAAAACTTAGAAATATTATTTAATGAACAAAAATAATTTAGCAGTACTTTAAAACTCTGAAACGTAGAAACAAATGTAAAAAATTGGGAACAAATGATTAAATTTATTAGGATAATAACCAAATATACAAAATTAAAGTTATTGTCTACGGAGAGTGGTCAGATGATGACTTCTTTGCTGCAACATCTTTGACCTGAGTTTCTACTCCTGCTACTTACGATGCCCAGATGTCTCTATCTATACACAGGTCCTCATCTCTCCCAAGGAACTCTGAGTCACATAATGAAGACATAATTACTGACTTTAACTCTTCACTTTGCAAAAACCATGAAAAATGAACATACTTGATTTTTACTTGCATTCATAATTAAAAATGAAATTAAATATTAATGTATTCAAACTTGTGCATTTTTAATGAGCAAAGGAAATTGCTTTACAAATATTGATCTTGTTTATGGCCTCTATGTAGATATTCAACAGTTTTATTTTTATACTAAGCTTGTTTTGTGTGTTTTTCAAACAGAAATACACTTTAAGTTGAACATTTTTTTTATTTGCTGGATGCCTATTTTAAATGTAATCAAGAAACTAAAAAATTAAAAAATATAATTAGATAAAAGCAGTGAAGTCTTGTTTAAATCTATATGTT
This sequence comes from Sapajus apella, assembly GCF_009761245.1. Lineage (NCBI taxonomy): Eukaryota > Metazoa > Chordata > Mammalia > Primates > Cebidae > Sapajus > Sapajus apella. The sequence goes on from NW_022436996.1 coordinate 11,664,612, forward strand.
GGATTCTAGATAATTATTACCACGATTTTGTTCTATAATAACAGAAGTGCTTTAAATTTGGAGCTTCTTAAAAAAAAAGAAATTAGATGTTTGAGAAAATGCAGCACATATTTTTTTAAAAAAATTATTATACTTTAAGTTCTGGGGTGCATGTGCAGATCATACAGGTTTGTTACATAGGTATACATGTGACATGGTGGTGGTTTGCTACATCCATTGCCCTGTCATCTACATAAGGTATTTCTCCTACTGCTATCCCTCCCTCTCCCCGCAACCCCTGTAATTCATTCCTTAGCACTCCACCCCCTAGGCCCCGGTATGTAATGTTCCACTTCCTGTGTTCATGTGTTCTCATTATTCAACACCCACTTATGAGTGAGAACATGTGGTGTTTGGTTTTCTGTTCTTGTGTCCCTTTGCTGAGAATGATGGTTTCTAGTTTCATCTATGTTCCTGCAAAGGACATGAACTCATCCTTTTTTACAGCTGCATAGTATTCCATGGTTATATGTGCCACATTTTCTTTATCCAGTCTGTCATTGATGGGCATTTGGGTTGGTTCCAAGTCTTTGCTATTGTGAACAGTGCCACAATAAACATACATGTGCATGTCTTTATAATTGAATGATTTATAATACTTTGGGTATATACACAATAATGGAATTGCTGAGTCAAATGGTATTTCTATTTCTAGATCCTTGAGGAATTGCCACACTGTCTTCCACAATGACTGAATTAAATTACACTCCCACCAATAGTGTAAAAGCATTCTTATTTCTCCACATCCTCTCCAGCATCTGTTGTCTCCTGATTTTATAATGATCTCCATTCTAACTGGTGTGATGTGGTTTTGATTTACATTTCTCTAATGACCAGTGATGATGAGCTTTCTTTCATGTTTGCTGGATGCATAAATGTCTTCTGTTGACAAATGTCTGTTCATATCTTTTGCCCACTTTTTGGTTTTTTATTGTAAATTTGTTTAAGTTCCATTTTTTTTATTGTAAACTTGTTTAAGTTCTCAGTAGATTCTGGATATTAGCCCTTTGTCAGATGGGTAGATTGCAAAATTTTTTCCCATTCTGTTGGTTGCTGGTTCACTCTATTGATAGTTTATTCTGCTCTGCGGAAGTTTTTAATTTTAGTTAGATCCCATTTGTCTATTTTGGCTTTTGTTGCCATTGCTTTTAGTGTTTTAGTCATGAAGTCCTTGCCCATGTTTATATCCTGAATGGAATTGCCTAGGTTTTCTTCTAGCGTTTTTATGGTGTTAGGCCTTACATTTAAATCGTTAATACATCTAGAGTTAATTTTTGTATAAGGTGTAAGGAAGATATCCAGTTTCAGCTTTCTAAATATGGCTAGCCAGTTTTCCCAACACCATTTATTAAACAGGAAATCCTTTCCCCATTGCTTGTTTTTGATCAGGTTTGTCAAAGATCAGATGGTTGTAGTTGTGTGACATTCTTTCTGAGGCCTCTGTTCTGTTCCCATTGGTCTATATCTCTGTTTTGGTACCAGTATCATGCTATTTTGATTACAGTAGTCTTGTAATATAGTTTGAAGTCAGGTAGCATGATGCCTCCAGCTTTGATTTTTTTGCTTAGGATTGTCTTGGCTATGTGGGCTCTTTTTTGGTTCCATATGAAGCATTGGTAGCTTGATGGGGATAGCATTGAATCTATAAATTACTTTGGGCAGTATGGCCATTTTCACAATATTGATCCTTCCTATCCATGAGCATGGAATGTTTTTCCATCTGTTTGTGTCCTCTCTTATTTCCTTGAGCAGTGGTTTGTAGTTTCCCTTGAAGAGGTCCTTCACATCCTTTGTTAGTTGTATTCCTAGGTATTTTATTCTCTTTCTAGCAATTTTAAATAGGAGTTCACTCATGATTTGCCTTACTTTTTGTCTATCATTGGTGTATAGGAATGCTTGTGCACTTTTAAAGGAATGTGTATATTTGTAAACATAGGCAAATCTCTGTAGAAGGAAGCTCTACATCTAGTCTCAGCAATTAGGCAAAAACTTCGCTGCCAATAAAACAGAAGTCACATATACCTACCTCTTTACCCCTGTTCAGAACAATGTTTTTGTTTTTATGTTTGTTAACTAAATACTGTTTTTAAATAGCAAAAGCATTACTAAATTCACACTATATTTTTCACTTTAAATATTAAATAAAGATGATATAATAAGAATTGGATACAAAATTTCAAATTTGCAAAAATGAACATTGGCAGGTGATAAGACTATCAAATGATCGGTAACATTTCTTAAATTTGGAAATTCCAAATGAAAGGCTGATTAGAATGATGTACCATCAGTAGCTATTACTGTGGAGCCCTCACCACTCTTATGATTTAGGGATTTTATCAATCATCTAAATACAGTGTTTCAGCTAAAAATAATTATAACAGAGAATTAATAAAAATGGTCATTATCCATTGAGATAGATATAAATGTACTATTTTACAAAAGCATCTCTGGAACTTTCCTGATTATGAGGAAATGGCAAAGAGAACTTCTAAGGCCTCAGTTCTTCATTTCCCTCAGTAGAAATGTAGGAAATTCTTCCCCAACTTTCTAGCCTGGGAGTTTACCAACTTCATCAGCACTTTTATCAGAGGAAGGGTGACTAAATGGTGAGTTACCACCTAAAATATCACAATTGGAACCATAATCAAGAAGCACAAATAGTCCAGGGGTTTTAGAGACAGGGGAGAAGGACTCCTTAGGTCCCCTTCTGACCTGCCTTGAGGCTCAAAGCAAACACCACTGTGATTCCTGCTCAGCCCCTTGGTTCTTCTCCATGGGCTCTCCCAAGGACACTGGGGGTTACATTAATTTGAAATGTTGTACAATGTCCATATTACCCCAATAAAACACATATCCTCTAAGAGTGTGGAAGATATAAGCTCATTGGGAAAATTCTCTTTTAAAAGAAGCTTTCCTCCAGGAAGCACTTTTCAATGTTTAAAGTCTATTAAATAATGACTCAGGGTAAAACCCTAATTGCAACCTGGAAAGAGAACCCAACAAATCTTGTCACCATATCACATGGGAGTCACATGTCCCAAATTATCCATTCATTATCTCACTTCTGGATCCTTTTAGTACATTAACAAGGCCATAAATTCAGTGACAGTACCCAGTTCTTCACTGTCATGGACTCCCACTGCAAATTACAAACAGATGTTGGTTGCTTTCAGGCCAGATGCCAGCACATCAGCAGGTGTTGAAGCCTATTTATTTGTACACAGAATATGTTGCGGCCTTGAATCACAATTAAGGTGTATCTTCACCTTCTCCCATATTCACTCCCTCTCTCCTTCCTTTTCCTTTTCTGTAAGCCTTTTGGTAGACAAGATTTAAGCCGTTTCAGTCATTATTGCTATTTGTGGGTTAAAATGGCCCAAAACAAATTGCCAAAATTAACTGCCATGTGGCTGCTAGGAAGTTGTGTTCTTATATTTTTCTACCAGTTTAGAAAGTTTTTATTGCCTTAGAGACATTGGTAATAAAACTGTGTTACATTTCTTTCAAGCTTTGTTCCCATAGACAACATATTTCAGTTTTAACAGTTGGCAATTTGGCCTTTTCCTCCAGTATTAAAATTCCCCTAAAGAAAAGTAACCACTGATATTTCACTTGTTTTAGTAACTTAAATATAGTAATAGATCAGTTTAAATGAGATTTACATAAATATGCAAATGTATATTTGTATTAGACTAATAATAGATTAGTTCTGAGGATTTATCTAAAAAAAAAAAAAAAATGGGCCGGGCGCAGTGGCTCACACCTGTAATCCCAGCACTGTGGGAGGCCAAGGCAGGTGGATCATGAGGTCAAGATATCCAGACCATCCTGGTCAACAAGGTGAAACCCCGCCTCTACGAAAAATACAAAAAATTAGCTGGGCATGGTGGTGCGTGCCTGTAATCCCAGCTACTCAGGAGGCTGAGGCAGGAGAACTGCCTGAACCCAGGAGGCGGAGGCTGTGGTGAGCCCAGATCGCGCCATTGCACTCCAGCCTGGGTAACAAGAGCGAAACTCCATCTCAAAAAAAACCAAAAAACAAAAAACAAATAAACAAACAAACAAAAACCTATTCTCCAATAATTACTAATTAATTACAAGTAAATATTTACTAAAAAGTGTAAACTTTTTAAAACATTCTTCCAGGCTGGGTGTGCTGGCTCATGACTGTAATCCCAGCACCTTTGGGAGGTCAAGGCAGGCAGATCACAAGGTCAAGAGATCGAGACCAGCCTGGCCAACATGGTGAAATCCTGTCTCTACTAAGAGTACAAAAATTAGCCAGGCATGATGGTACGTGCTTGTAATCCCAGCTACTGGAGAGGCTGAGGCAGGCAAAATTGCTTGAACTCAGGAGGTGGAGGTTGCAGTGAGTTGAGTTTGCACTACTGCACTCCAGCCTGGGAGACAGAGCAAGACTCCGTCTTAGAAAAAAAATAAAGTTCTTCTGAACTTTATTCAGGGTACAGAAAGTGAGCAGTTATTATATAGGCTGAGGCTTTTGGGGTTCTACCTATTTATTCGAAGCCACTAGCCTTTTGTCAAAACCTATCACTCTCTGACACAAAAATGTCTGAGGGGAAACAAAAGGGGAAAAATAGGAAGAATGAAAGAGAGTTTGCAAACTTGCTTGGTAACCCGGTGCTTCAGAAAAGGATTTTGAGCCCACAGGTAGCCACCTCTGGCAGTGGGGATAAAAGTCTAGTGATTGTGTCAATCATTATGTCATTATCTACTGTTCCTACTGCTTTCAAAAAAACAAAACAAAAAAAAAAAAAAAAAAGTAATAAAAAGAGAGAAAAAGAAAACTAGATTCTTGTTTCACATATATTTTATGAGAAATTGTGTTGTGTTTATGAACCAGTTGGCATTAATGAATATCGCATGCCTGACTTTAAAACAGTTTAACTTTATGTCAAAATAGAATTATTAGATAATTTTATTCTATGTGTGTCTGAACGTGTATGTGTAGAGCCCATGGTAATAAGACAAAACAAAAACAAACACAGACAACTCATCACAGACTTTCATGAAGAAAAATGAATGTTATTTTTGTTTTGTTTTACAGGACAGAGAAGTGAAGCGATTAAGGGGAAATACGCTACACATGAAAATCATGGAATCCCAGGATTGGAATGACATTTAGATATGGTCTTTATCTGATTGGAATGACATTTAGATATGGTCTTTATCTCCAGACTCGAATCCTATCAAGCACGCCTCATATGACAGGTGTCTCTTCCCTCCTCCTAGCCTGTTCCAGTGAACCTCTATTTCTTGTTAAATGGGGTGTCCAGAAACAAAGTTTCCAGATACACAATTAAGAGACAACACTGTTATTATGTTACTGAAACAAAACCACATTTATTATGAGCCAGATAATCTAACCTGCATTTGTTATACCTATCTCATTTAATCCTTTTAGCAACCCTATTTAACAAAAATAAGAAGAAAAACCCTACGAATAAAAGATTTAATTGAAAAATGCTTACTTAAGAAACTGACTAAGAACACATAGCTAATGTCAGAGCCTGGATTTATACGCAAGAAATTTGACACCAAAGCCTCAGGAATGCAAAATCCTTACAGTGTGGTGTTGTAAGCCTAATAAGTAAAAATAACTGATTCCTCTGTGTGCACTGCTGCTAAATCATTCTCAGGTCTTTCTGCAGGTGTCCTTTTCCAACCAAATGTAGGACAGCATGTTAAAACACTATTCAATATGATATTTTGAAATTTCACAGAGTGCTTGATATGCTTGAGTTGTGCTGGGGTCATAGTCCTGTCAAATAATGTTTCTATCATCCCTCCAGCTCACCAGATTTCTTTGTCCCATCACCAAAAACAAAAATAAAAAATCTTAGTCCACCTCTTGTGATGTTAGCAGTTCAGTAGAGTGATTAGAATTTAAGATAGATGTTGAACTTGAATGTTTTCTTAATTGGTTGCTACTTTTGTGCTAACTATGGTGCAATATTTTTTTTCACTCTCTGTAGGAAGGTTGTTTCCTGGGGTCTGAAGAGCTGCTCCTCTTTAGATTAACAGTTAAACTTACGCGGAGATTAAGTAATCCTGTGGGTAAGTTTAAAACTGAACTAAGATTCTATCTTGGAAAATCAGCTATCACCAGGCTCGGCAGGCTTGCCGCCATTACTCGTGAATATCCACACTATTTTGCTGCTTAGGTGGGTGTGTTCTTTCAGCTGTTCTTGGGTAGCCTGTCTGGTTTTGGAGGACTTGCCTATGGTTTTCTGTGTGAAGTTATTTCTAGTTAATACATGATGCAGAAGGTATAAGGGTTTGTCTTTGCTTTTTAAAGTTTGATTCAGTTCCTCCATCTTTCCCTTATGGTACTATGTCTATTGCACCAGAGTAAAAATAAAAAGAACCAACCAAACAAAAAACTTAGGAGAGCACATGCATCTATGTGTCTTTTTCTAAAGCACTGTATGAAATGTAGAACCAGAAGAACCCAAAGAGATGCATGCCACTTGATATTTACCCCTAAGTTGATATTATATATTCATATTTTTGTGTACTGCTCTATCGTTCATTAATTCATCTTTTTCCAGCATATCTACACAAATTTCACAAAAATCCATGTCACCAAATTGTTAAACAATCCTTTCCCTCTTCTCTTTCATACATACTTTTTTTTTCTGCTTGTTCCAACTTTCATTTTACCCCTGGCACTAACTCCAATTATACAAACCACATTTTTATAGAATATCATTATTTTTGTCCAAGGTCACAGGGAAAAAAAACAAATGTATTATATCTTGGGGAATTCAACACATAAAATCATGCCATCTTTTATCTACTTTTTTATGATATTGCTCTTCATACTGTTTTATCTAACACAGTGCCATTATAGTCTTGAAAACCATAATGGCAACATATTACCTTTAAAATTTTTCTTGAAAAATCCCCTGGCTTTGGAGAATATGTTCATGTCCTTCTCATACCCAACTCCCTGGAAACATTGGAATATCCTTAGTATGAGAAAATACTTGCACTTTTCTGTTAGTTGACTGATGGTTTTCTCAGTTTTATTCATGTTTCATAGTTTCATTTAATAGCAATTCAACACATTATAAAGGTCAAGTAAAAAAAAAAAATGAAAGAACTAAATGGCTTAGCCAAAGAAAGACATCCCTAAGTCTGAGACTATAAAGTAAAAAGATAGGAGACCCAGTTTTCAAACTCAGGAGGCACTGGTTTCTTTCCCAGGGATTTTTCAGTGTCCTTTCCTATATAAACCTTAAAATGCAAATGTGAATTTTAATATTCAAAACCGCAATAGAGTACTTAGTGTCTCTAAATTTAAAGAACCATAGAGTACATTTTTTCCAAGAAACCTGCAGAACTTATGTTTTATTGAAAAGATTTTTGGCTGAGCCCTGTGGCTTACGTCTGTAATCCCAGCACTTTGTATGGCCGAGGTGGGCGGATCATCTGATGTCTGCAGTTGACCAGCCTGACTGACATGGTGAAACTCTGTCTCTACTAAAAAACAAAAAAATTAGCTGGGTGTGGTGGTGCATGTCTGTAATCCCCGACGGGAGAATGGCTTGAACCTGGGAGGTGGGCTACTGCATTCCAGCCTGGGCAATAGAGTGAAAAAAAAAAAGAAAAAAGAAAAAGATTTTTTTAAATGCCTATGCAATAGTACTCTTGCCTGCAGAACTCTTTTAGAAACATTTCAATGCATCATTGTTTTTGTTTCAAAATAAATAAGTTGACATGTGAAAACACATGAAATGGAAAGACTGGTATAGAGTTCATAGCTAGACAAAAATCGAAACTTTTTGAAATCTACCTCCCAAACAAAAGTCCTATAAACTATTAATGATATGAAAGATAATTTTCTAGTACCTGAAATGAAAGCAAAAGAAAAATGTTTATTCAGCCTTTTTGGTGGAGTTAAAGTTGATCTCCAAATAGCATAAATAATTTCCACTTAAATGTCATCTGGAAACATAGCATTATACCAGATAACAATTATGTAAAATAATCATTCATTCAAGAAATATTTTACTAAATGTTCACTATATAGGAGCAGAGTGGAGATTCCTTATTATAATACTTCAAATTAGTTTGTGATCCTTTCCACAGCTCATAGAAAGTCTGTCAACAGTATTATTTTAAGCACATGAATGAGGTCTTCTTAAAAACAGATACTTAACTAAAAAGTCTAGTAGAGTTGATGAGTCAAAACAGATTCTGGAATATCTTTTCCAGATTTACAAGAAAATGTCTCCTTACATTCTTTATTACAACATAGAAATGTATCTAATTCTTCATTAAGGAAAATTATTTTCTAAACATCTGAAACATCACTAGATTTAATTTTTAGGTAACTGAAATCTAAGTCATTTCTGATTATTTGGCTAAATGCTGATGAGTCAGCTAAAATATTACCTCTGTATTTTGTGACTAAATTCTCATTTACTACCTAAGTGTTTCACTTCCTATTTCAAATTTTTGGCTATGTTCAAAGTGTTTAATTATTAATATATTTATGATTAAATACAAATCCATTGCTGACAGGGAAGTCACATTTTTTATTATTATTAATGTTCACACAACATCAGTCCTTACATGTCATGTCAACATACAGAACCTAAAAAGATAATCTAGATTTACAACCAATAGCCTACATAGACAATTCCATATAGAATAACCTTTAGAATTTGAAGAGGAAAATGTTAAATGTGTGCATTTATTATGAAATTCATCTGAGAGATATACCTGATTCAATTTTTAGATGTCTCATAAAAACACCTAAGTTCCAATGTTTATCTTATCCTTAGTACAGGAAAAAATAATTCTGGATTAAAAAATGATATTTAATGACCACAGATACAGATATCAATTATTTGATATAAGATAAAGCATTAACTTCACACGAGCGTCCCCAAAATTTAGAATAGTGGGACCAAAACATCAAAACAGATTGTTCAAAAATGCCTACTCAGTGTATTCTGTTCCATTAGAGAAAGTTATATATTACATTAGCCAGTGTTTGCTGATCAGCAGATTACTCCTTGATAATCAAAGTGGAAGTGTAAAAAAATAAATAAATGGGCTGTGTCTACAGACCAGTGCATTGAAGCACTTCAGGTTTCATAATGGATTTTTTTTCTGTAGTAATGGGGTTTACTTATGTACAAACAGTGCTAAAATGGGGCAAGGAGAATTCCAATAGCTAATATCAGAATGAATTAGAGAAAAAGCACATTTCTTGTCCTTGCAAGTCAGTACAGTGACTTGTACACCTTGATATGTCTTTGGAAGGAAAAAGAAATATACCTGTGGCCCCTGAAATAGGCCTTGGGAGCTCATGCATTTAATTACTGTCAGATCCATAGAAAGCTACAATGGCTTTTCATAAAATATTTAAATATACACTTGTGAGGCCATCTCATTAACAAATCTTGATGCTGTCTTGTCAGGTAGGGAAGTTATAACAATGTAGATAAAACTGCACGTTACACTATCCTGTAGGAAACTCTTTTGACCATCTGCCTATCTGAATAGGAATTTTGCCTTTTTTTTTTTTTCTGTAGTATTATCCATAAGGAGCAGCACAAATGCTTTTGCCCTTATCTGTGCACATTGAAGTTGTCCATAAGCTTTGGGCTACACTAACTAGAACAATTCAATTTCCACTGAATTTATGAAAATGAAAATTATTGCAGTATTTTCCAAAAAGAACTATAATACTATGGGGTACTGAGCTAATAATCAGAGCTTTGGAAAGGATTAACTTACTTTACTGAAAAAGAAACGCTCCAATTTTTATGAGAATATCCATGAGGAATATATCAGGAGCTAGTCTTTTCTTTTTACCCAAGATAAAGTGTGAAATGTGAAATATATGTAAGTGGGTATGGAATAGATAAACAGAAAGATCCCCATGGTGAAGATAGCACAAAGAATTTCACTGTGATGACTTCCAACTTTAGAAGTAACCACAGAGAAAAAGCAAGATGAGAGCTTGTGATTTGCTTTGGGACACCCATAAATAATCTCATTTAATTCTAACAGCCAGGCCGGGCGCGGTGGCTCAAGCCTGTAATCCCAGCACTTTGGGAGGCCAAGGCGGGTGGATCACGAGGTCAAGAGATCGAGACCATCCTGGTCAACACGGTGAAACCCCGTCTCTACTAAAACTACAAAAAATTAGCTGGGCATGGTGGCACGTGCCTGTAATCCCAGCTACTCAGGAGGCTGAGGCAGGAAAATTGCCTGAACCCAGGAGGCGGAGGTTGCGGTGAGCCGAGATCGCGCCATTGCACTCCAGCCTGGGTAACAAGAGCGAAACTCCGTCTCAAAAAAAAAAAAATTAAAATAAAAAAAATAAAATAAAAATAAAAAAATTCTAACAGCCACACCTTGGGATAAATATTTATACCATATTATCTCCATTACGTTTAGGAAGAAAATTGTTATGGTCATAGAGCTGGAAACGGGGGAACCAGGATTCAAACACAAGTCTGTTTAGCTTCAAAGCCCAACATCTTTGCAGTATTCGGAAAGAGTTTTCCTAGTAGTACACTGGTGAAAAGTTGGTTTCTGTTTACAAAAAATCAGTAGAATCTGTAAAACCTCTCCTGAGGCAGAGGTGCAGAAACCATGAATTTTTGAATCAAGAATCCATAGGCAGCCCTTCACAAGCATGTTGCATAATAATAAGATTTTAAACCTGCATAATTTAAAGTAGAACATCGGAACAAATATTGTTAGTGCAACAGAAGCAAGCATAGTCTGTGAAAAAGTGTTTTCAAGATTTGAACACTAAGCAATGAAAGAGGTTGATAATCCTACATGATCATTAAATTAATGACAACATAAAGAAACTGCTCATTTGTATTAACAAAAGAGGTGGGCTAAAATGTCTACCTCTTTGCAGGAAATTAAGAAAACAGCAGATAAGGGATGGGGAGAAACAGACAAGAACCCAGCCAGAGATACTGCCTCATCCGGATCTGACTAAAGGTTTTGTTGCTACCCTAATTAGAAACTTTTAATAACAAATTGTGAATGCTGTTCATAGCATGGTTTCAGCCTTTCATCAATCCTTCTGTCATCTCTACTATATCTTTTGGAAAGCCCAAAGTTGAAAGAAACCATCTGGCTCTACTCAACATGGGTGGACCTATCCAATCACCTCTGTGGTCAAGATGCTGGTGTTCTGACTATTCATACTATATGCCAAGATAAGTTAGAATTTAGGTGCTAATTGGATTAAGGTATACACATATCTTGAAATAGAAAATTTGGAGTAAATTCTACTTTTCTATATTGTCAAATTTAAAAAATACCGTAATATATAAAAATGTTCCAAATCAAAATTATATCTGTTTGAATTAAGCTAAGTTTTAAACCACATGGCAATAATAAAACTATTTTTAAAAGTTAAAGTGCTGATTTAGTATGTTTTCTGATATATGTTTGACACTACTTACATTAATCAGGAAAGAAAATATAGCTTGATAATTTAGTGCAACAATAAATTCAAGTAAAACTAAATTATCTCAAAGCATAATTCTACTTTAAAATTTCTCCTCAAATGCAATGCAGAGAGGTAAACTACAGTCTAATAATTAAGACTATAATATTTTTGCTATCATATTTTCAAATTTAATTAAATTGATATTCAAATCTAAGTTTATTGTTTTAAACAATTTTGTTGACAGTGTTCATATACCTATTAATTGTTCCTTTTATTGAACACATGATCCTTTAAGATAAAAAATGGAATAAAATATATTATTACGTGACTTTTTAAAAATAACTTTTGTTGAGAAAGAAGGCAGTATGCCAAGGCAGACAAAAGATAAATTCCTGTATTGGGCAAGAGATGTAGTCTAGGTGATGCATAAGATTCCTTACACATTCTTATCATTCTCATGTCTAGTGTTGTTCTTACACTGTTTATTACAAAAGGGTGGCAGAAGTTTGTGCTCAATTTCATTTTTGTTATGCAATTTTATTATCTCCTCAGAACTATAAAGCATAATTATATCCCATCACTTAAACCAGGAGGGAAATGACTAAGGTTTCCTGTGTAGTTCTAGTCAGTTGCTGTAAAAGTAAAGGCAGCCATAATTTCATCAATACAAAGCAAACATGAGGTATATGTGTACGTTAGAGGATGGATATTTTTCTTTTAGTTGTTAAGTCAGATGCAAAAGTCCAAAAGAATCCTTATACAACGAAGATCTTTCTAGGAGGATGATACAAAAATAAATTTGCAAGGGGGAGGGTTATAATCCAACTATGTTATTTGTAAATATTCTACTTTTTCAGTGGATTATTTCAAGATAAAATCCCTTCCACTAAAAGTCTAAAAACCTGATAAATAATTCTTTTTTTTTTTTTGAGACGAAGTTTCACTCATTACCCAGGCTGGAGTGCAATGGCGCGATCTCGGCTCACCGCAACCTCCGCCTCAACCTCCTGAGTAGCTGGAATTACAGGCACGCGCCACCATGCCCAGCCAATGTTTTGTATTTTCAGTTGAGACAGGGTTTCACCATGTTGACCAGGATAGTCTCAATCTCTTGACCTCCTAATCCACCTGCCTCGGCCTCCCAAAGTGCTGGGATTACAGGCTTGAGCCACTGCGCTTGGCAGGTGATAAATAATTCTTAAAGAAAAAAGAACTATGAGATGTCTTTTATTTTCCTATGAAATAACAAAATATCTAGTCACTTGCTTCATGGAAATTGAAAGATAGAGTCTTCATTAAAAATATGAAAAGTCATATTGCCTTAGGAGAATTCCAGTTGTGAGTTAGATAACATTAGATAACATGTATTGCTATGAATTCACTCTCATTAAAAATATGATGTTATCTTTAAAAAGAATGAAGATGCTAGTTCAAGAACTGCAGCACCCAGCTGTAATAACAAAGCTGATGTTCACTGCCAAGAGCCTACACCGGCAACAGGCAACCTGCCTGGTGGGGGCCTGGCCCACTGTACCTCAACTGCAAGGAGGCTGCAGCCATTACACAATCACTGTGTGATCTGCCAGTGAATATGCATGAGAGGCTAATTTGCAAGGATTCAGTGAAAAGTGAGTGTTTTGATGAGGAAGAGAGAAATAACAAGAAGGGAGGAGTGAGGAAATGGGATAAATATACCACAATCCTTGATTACTCTGCAAATATAGCAGGCATCAGGGTTTATCTTTTCCTTAAAGCTTGCAGTCTTATTTCCTTTCATATTTGAAGCATGACATGGGCCACAGGGAGGAAGGAGTCAAAATCATTCACGTCATTTATTCTAAATAGAAAATGAACAGCTCATGTGCAGATTCCTTCTAACAACTTTAAAAATCATTTTATATGCCTACATTTTGAAGGGATGTTTTTTGTAGCAACAAACTTCCTAATTTACCTATAGAGCACAAGTAGTTTTCTGCATCTAATCAGTCTTATTCACTAGCTTTACCCTGATTTTCTATTTTTAAAAAAGCAAATTGCTTCAAACAGAATAAGAAAGCATAGCAATGTGAGTTCCTTAACCCTATACCTTTATTATCTCTGAAATTGTAGTACTAGCTCATTAACTCTAACATGCACTACACGTAACAGATCATTGGAAAGGGTCCCTGGAAAGGGATCTGTTATTTAATATTAACAAAAAAGAAAATGGCTATGAATATACTTTCAGATCAACAGAATAAATACCTAAAGAGGAATCCTTATTTTTTTCTTTTTAATTGAATTTCTTTAAATTATACCAATAGTTGGAATTGAAAATGTGTATGCAGCACGTGAATAAGAAGAACTATAAAATTTCTTACAAAAGACTTGCCTTGTGTAAGCTGTACCTCTCAGAAACCTTGGAAGTATAAATCTTGCCCTTAATGTCATGTGTGTGTGTACGGGTTTAACTTTACAAATATCTAACTCTAGTATTGACCAAGATGGAAAGGGTAACTTAAATTTAGTGAAAATAATAAGACAGAGTGAAAGGAAAAAGCAGATGGAAATATTATAGTGGAAGAAACAGTAGATTCGAAGTCAGAAGACCTAAGTTTAGACTTTGGGTAAACTCCTAGCCATGTGATCTTGAGCAATCACTTAACTTCTAGATGTCAGTTTCTTATCTATGTGTGTGTGTGTGTATATATATGTGTGTATATATACATATATATGTGTATGTATACATATATATGTATATATATGTGTGTATATATACATACATATGTATATATACACATATATGTGTATATATATGTATTATATACATATATATGTGTATGTATACATATATATGTATATATATGTATATGTATACATACATATGTATATATACACACATATATACACACACACACACATAGATAAGAAACTGACATCTAGAAGTTAAGTGATTGCTCAAGATCACATGGCTAGAAGTTTACCCAAAGTCTAAACTTGTCTTATATATACGTGTATATATATATATGTATATGTACATAAAAGATACATGTCTCTTATATAGGTATAATAAGATACCCTACTTTGCTTATGGGGTTCTTAGGAGGATCAAATTCAATGATATATGTAAACATATTTTGTAAACTACTCAATACTATAAACACATTATTTGTTTTTGTAAATATATTTGGTACTGTCTGACACGCATGTCTTTGTAGCTGTTTTCTCATCAGGAAAATGGAAGGGATAGGTGTCAATGCTCTCTCCAGAGTTGTTAGGTGATCCAGTATTCATTTTTTAAACCAGCAATGGGTCATGAGATGAAGGCATGGGATACAGTAGTTGTAAAGTCAAAAAAAAAAAAAAAAAAAAAGGACTAAAAATATAGGGGGATGGATATCACTGTGCTGGGGCCGCTGTGGTGTGTGGGAAAAGGACAAGGTGGCCATGAACAGAGGAAGCACAATTAAAAGGAGGAAGCACAATTAAAAGATGACCTACTAATTATGAATTTCAAATGATAGAATTAAGTGCATGATCCTGAGTGGAGGAAGGCAACACAGGCTATATGACAAGGTTTTGTCAATGAAATTTTTCAGGAAAAATTATCACTTAATTTAGATGCCCAAAATTACCAGGACTGTTTACCAAAGTCCATCTGAACCTTGGACTTATTGGCTTGTCAATCTGTTTGTGTAACTCTGATTGCCTTTTATTAGATTTAGATCTTATTTCTTTCCTTCTCATTTCTAGCTTTATTCAGTTTATAAATCCTGCCGTTTGTCTTCAGGGACACATAATATGTGGAAGTACACATGAAAATCTGCCTACCCCTAGATATCATTGATGGTAGCTTCTGGATTCTAAAATATGTTCTGACACAAAGACACAAAATCATGTAATTGAAGTCCAGGAGGGAGGTCAGGCTTCTAAGGCCAAGACTATAAATCCAAATTAGAAAATAGCTTAAATACAGCAACTGTCTAATTTTCCTTGAGTGTTCCCAGAGAAAAGAAAAGAAAATTGGCAAAAGAAGAAATCCATTCATTAACAGACTGAAAATCTACCAATGATCCATTTCTTCTTAAGTTGTGGACAGCCAAAAAGTGAGTTCCTCAAACAAAATTGAAGTAAGCTATTCTAAATATATGTTTATACATATTTTTAATTTTTATATATTTATATACTATATATTACACTATATAATATTACATGTTGCATTATATAATACTTATGTAAACTACTACATTTGTTATATAATTTATAACTCTAACATATATCATATATATAAAATTTGCATATTAAATATTTACTCTGTGCCAGAGATTATCTAGTTTAACTGTCATAGCTACCCTCTCTGTAACCCAACAGACACAGATATAGATAAAGTAATAAAGGTGTAGAGAAGTTAATTATTTTATTTGTCTAAGGTAATATTGAGAATAAAGAGTTGAACAAAACTTCAACCACAGGATTTTTTTTTTTTTAGATGGAGTTTCACTCTTTGTTCCCTAGGCTGGAGTGAACTGGCAAAATCTTGGCTCGCTGCAACCTCCAACTCCCGGGTTCAAGCGATCTCCTGTCTCAGCCTCCCTAGTAGCTGGGATTATTAGCATGCACCACCGTACCCAGCTAATTTTTTTTATTTTTAATAGAGACGGGGTTTCACCATTTTGGCCAGGCTGGTCTCAAACTCCTGACCTCAGGTGGTCCGCCCACCTAGGCCTCCCAAAGTGCAGGTATTACAGGCATGAGCCACCATGCCCAGCTCATGTGTACTAAGTAATGTTGCCTCTCTGAAGTATCAAGATGTAAAAATTCATTATTAGCCCTACTTTTGTCTGTGTAGCTGCTCTCTGTGTTCCCAAGATACTTTTCTTCTGAGAAATTGTACATTTTCTTTTATTTCAAAATGTTAACAGAACTTCTAAATATCAGCTCTAACTTCCTTTCCGATTAGTTGATTAAATAATAAGAACTTGGATCTCCAGCCTTGCCCACTTGTTGATGTGTAGAATTTACAGAATATGGATATTTGACTTAAATATAATGCTGGACATGAGAGGGGAAGATCAGCAGTATCTCTGGGCCCAACATATTATAAGGCAAGATCACCAGACAGTATATCCATGGGCAAACATCTCTGAATGAATTAGGGAGACAATGTTCCATTTATTGGCTGACTGTTATTATCTTTCTTGACAAGTCATTTACAGCTTATGAAGGGAATTGATAATATGGGTTTGTGGCTGAAATGAAAGATTCTGTGAAGGGCAAAGTAGCATAACCTCTATAAGCTTTTCTCAAAATTAATTCCTTTGAACTGGTCTTAAGATATTGCATTGCCTGTTCTCATGGTGCTAGTAGACGCCATAAGATCAAGAAGTTTACTTAAATTCTGTGAACCAAACAGGTCACTGGCTGTACTATATTATATTAAGACTCCAGGGAAACCAAGACTACTAAGAATGTTTCCAGGTACCAGCTACTGGTAGTAAATAAATATTGACTAGACCATTTCTGTGTGCCCATTTCTATAAGATGCTCTCTGGAGGGTAACGAAAAAGTAGACAGCATGTTCTGTCTCACGGTTCTGATGATATGCACTATTAATTATACCATAAGATGAGTCTCTAAGTTCCCAAATGAGAAAGGTAAAAGCTGGGATAGGATAGTTCATAGTATAATGGTCTTTGGAAGTCTTCTCTGAATATGTGGCTTTCAGTTGGCTTTGAAGGGTGAATAATATTTAAAGGATGGGGTAAAAAAATGAGACCTTCTAGCCATGAGGAAATGCAAGAATATAGTTGCAGAATTGACAGCATTGGTCATAGTCAAGGAACAGCAACAAAGCAAAACACTTGGTTGTAACAGAGGTCTCTGTTTCACAGGGTATTCCTGCAAACTTAACTGCAAAGTTAGTCAGTTAACTTCCATATTTTCTTTTAGAGTCATATAAAAGTGATTTAAAATTTTGTGTCTG
This sequence comes from Sapajus apella, assembly GCF_009761245.1. Taxonomy (NCBI): domain Eukaryota; kingdom Metazoa; phylum Chordata; class Mammalia; order Primates; family Cebidae; genus Sapajus; species Sapajus apella. The sequence continues at coordinate 11,682,071 of NW_022436996.1, forward strand.
CAACTAGCTATGTAACCTAGGACAAGTTGATTTCTCTAAAGCTTTATTCTCTGTCTGTAATATGAGAGTGCTTTCTCACAAGCTAGGGGAATATGTATATGTGATTCTGTATATTAAAAACCCAATAGAGTATCTGCTGTGTAGTTCAGGCATATAAATATTATATTTAGGTAATAATAATAAATAAAATGGCAGGCTTAAATTATATCTTCACTGGTTTGAAGTTTCGGTTTCAAAAAATTAAATTGTAAAATTCCTTTTTGATCAAACAAAAAAGCATAGAAATTTAAATTCAATATTAGCTATAGATTTAGTAAAAAAAACTTTTGGAAACTGCACTTTTTATTTCATTTTCATAAAAATGAAGGATAATGATGACATAATTTGACTGAGGTTTCAAGGGCATGCACAGTAGTGTTAAACATAATTTAATTAATGTTAAATCATAGTTGTCATTAAGTGTTGAGACAAATCCCAGTCTTAATAAATTTAATCAATATTCCTTTAAAGTCAGAATATCACTAGCACATTTTAGCATTTATTATGTATTTGCCTTTAAATGTGTCATGTTTTTCCTTGCTCAGTTTAAGTTCTGTTTATCAAATACACATTCTGTAAATTACTGTAACATGTCTGTTTTCTATATTTGGTATTTAAAATTGAAAGGCTAACATTTTAATCACTTAGAACAAGTTTTAATTAATGGAAGACTAGATTCTTACTTTTAAAACTTACTCTATCAAACAAATACTAAATCCTTTAAAATACATGAGTAAAATTTATTTTAATATCATTTTCCCAAAAAGAAAAACTCACTCATATATAAAATAAATCTATTATGATGTGAAAGTCTTTTATGTCAAATCTATTAAAAAGCCAGAACAGTTTTATAACTTATTTAAGTCCTCTGTTTAAGCGATCAGTGGAAACTTTAAGTGGTCAGTAGTGATTTACAAACAAGGAGATTCAAACATGTTTTTGGGCCAGGTGCCATGGCTCACTCCTGTAATCTCAGCACTTTAGGAGGCCAAGGCAGGAAGATTGCTTGAGCTCGGGAATTCAAGACCAGCCTGGGCAACATTGCAAAACCTCATCTCTACAAAAAATACAAAAATTAGCTGAGCACCATGGTGTGTGCCAGTAGTTCCAGTTACTCAGGAGGCTGAGGTGGGAGGATCACTTGAGCCTGGGGAGCTTGATGCTGCAGTCAGCCATGATTGCATCACTGCACTCTGACCTGGACAACAGAGCAAGACGCTGTCTCAAAAATAACAACAACAACAACAACAACAACAAATTGTAGGAATAACTTTTATTTTTAAAAGTTGCTGGAATTTTCATATCAATCATTTTCACCACTAGTATTATTGATTACAGTTAGCAGGAGGTCGTTGTAATTTTGTGAAGTTCCTTTGTTACGTTTTTTGTTTTGAGACAGGGTCTGGTTCTGTCAACAAGTGTGAGTGCAGTGGTTCAGTCACGGCTCACTGCAGCCTGCAACTCCCTGGCTCAAGTGACCGCCCTGCCTCAGCCTCCCAAGTAGGTAGGTCTATAGGTGTTTGCCACCACATCCTGCTAATTAAAAATTTTAAAAATGTAGAAACAGGGCCTCATTATGTTGCCCAGGTTGGTCTGGAACTCCTGGGCTCAAGCGATCCATCTGCATTGATTTCCCAAGGTGTTGGGATTTCAGATAGGAGCCACAGTGCCTGACCTTAGTGTAATCTGTTTCGGAAGGATCTCTCTGCACTGACATGTGTGTTGTACCTTCGTAATGACCCCTTTTACATATGCTGGCCATTCAGGTAAATTCTGGTTGTAAAATTTAGGTAGTGCCTTCAGTGGGTGGTTGAAAAGCATATTGACATGGAGGGGGTGAGTCCTTTTTTACTGTCTTCTACACAATTTTCTATTATTAAAGAAAATATGGAAGGGAAATGTAGAAGGCACTCTTAAGGATGGTCAAGACAACCTGGACAATCATGGGCAATTTCTTTTTACCTTTGACATTACAATGCAGACACGTTTTTAAAAATGTTTATGATTGTGTGTTTGTAATATATAATTGACACTAGAGTTGTGATCTTAAGGAAGGTTTCACTGAATTCCTTATGCAATAAACCTGGAATTGTTCCAGCATTCAGTAAATCCAGTTCACCAGGAACTATTCTGATAAGGCAACCATAAAAAAATAAGACAAGATCCCTTGAACTGACATGAAAGAGAAAGACCAATAGATTATGAAACAATCACAGAAGAGTATGTTGAAGCGTTGGAATAGAGAGAAGTACTAGATGCTGCCAGAGATAGGCAATGGAAGGGGCTTGCATTTTCTTGGTTAGAAAAAGACAAAGGGAAGGTCAAGAACTTCTATTTAAAGAAGTCAGGCATCACTGTATAAATATGAAAACTGTCATATTCTCACTCTACTCACTTGATGCAAAAGTTTCATCTCTTTCTCCTCTTCAAATATAACAGACTTCTGAAGGGAATTCATGATCAGCTAGACTAGAGCTTAGGTTGATAACTGTGAATGATATACATAACAGCATCTTAGAATGGACCTGAAAAGGCTGAATAAATGCTTAGCCATATATGAAATACTTTTAAGAAACTCACACATATATGCATCTATACATATAGATGTATATACACCATCATAATAATCTGTTTTCTTAAACCTCTAATGACTGAGAATAATTTATGTAATTTTATTTGTACTTGCACAAACTCATCGACATTATAAAGAAGCCATCAAGCAGAACACCTTATTTAACGGACTTTCCTCCTGCCTACATTCTATCTTGTTGGAAGCAAGATAGAATCATATAACAATCTAATTACCCTGCAAAGGAATTCAGTGATGGGAAGGGAGATTAATATAGTAACCAAATTCTAGCTGGAATTTACTGCAATGTCTGCTACTGTTTTATTAGAAAATGATAATGTTTCTGCAAGCAAATAAAGGTGTTTTAACTGGTGAAAGATAATTACTCATTTTAAATACAGAAAAAATGGCTGAAATTATAATTTGTGGGAAGAGGACATGATAAAGTATAGATATGTAAATGTGTGGGTGTGTAGGAAGGAGAAGGGAATTTCAGTTCCGTCTATTTAATATAATTGTGTTATTTTTGTGTGTAAGTTAAATGACAACAGCATTCATCAAATAAAACTTATTTATCCAAAGCAAAATGAAATAGTCTTTGACATTGTGTAAAACAAGGAGAATGGATGATTAACAAAAAGCTGAAATATATTCAAAATATGATTAAAGTAAATATAAAACTTATGATATTCAAAAAATAATCTGCTATATATGAGCTTTTCACAATAATTTATATAATGCCTTTTATATAGGAAATAGATTTTTCTGTTTTTATTTTTAAATACACACACACACAAATGTGTGTATATATATATATATGTGTGTGTATATATATATATATATAGAGAGAGAGAGAGAGAAACAGAGTCTGCCTTGTCACCAGGCTGGAGTGCCGTGTGGCACGATCTCGGCTAACTGTAACCTCCGCCTCCCAGGTTCAAGCGATTCTCCAGCCTCAGCCTCCTGAGTAGCTGGGACTACAAGTGCACACCATCATGCCAAGATAATTTTTGTATTTTTAGTGGGGGGGTTTCACCATGTTGGCTAGGATGGTCTCGATATTTTGACCTTGTGATCTACCCACCTGGGCCTCCCAAAGTGCTGGGATTACAGGTGTGAGCCACTGTGCCCGGCCTAATTAATATTATTTTAATTGATAAATTATACACATTTATAGGATACATATATATATATATATATATATATATATATATATATTTATACACACAGTTTGAAATGATTGGATCAAGATAATTAACATATCCATTGCTTAACTTACCAATCATTTTAATGGTCAGACATATGAAACCTACTCTTAGTTATTTTGAAATACCCAATATGTTATTATTGAGTACAGTCATTCTGCTGTGTAGATCTCAAAATGTATTTCTCCTGTCTAAAACTTGTTCGTTGTATATTTTTAAAAACATGATTTTGTATGTGTCTTAGTTTTATGGAACAGTTGGTAAGTCTTTGAAAAACTCTAATACAATAAACACACTGCAGAGGTTGTCAGCATTTGAGATGCCAATCAAAATCCCACATTCAGGCAACAGAGATGAACCTGGTAGATGCTGTGCTAAGTTAAATAAGCCCGACAAAGAACAAATACCACATTATATCACTTATATGATGAATCTAAAATAGTTAAGCTCTAGAGGCAGAGAGTGGAATGATAGTTGCCGGGGGTGGGGTCAGGAGAGAGATGGGAGAAGATAGTGTTAATCAAAGAATACAAAGTTTGGTTTTCCTACTTGAAGAAGTTTAGAGATACAGCATCTACCTTGGGTCAACCATACTGTGTTGCATGCTTAAAAATTGGCTAAGGATGTAGATCTTACATTAAATGTTCTTATTTCCCCCACAAAATAATAATAATCAATAAATTAAAAGGCAGAAGGAGAGTTCAAAGAGAGTTTGAAGTAGGATAGGTTTATGACAGATTGTGGTGCTGGTTTCAAGGGTCCATATTTATCTCCAGCCCTGTCGAGTTGAATACATTAAATATGAAATTTTTTTCTATGCCAGTCATACCTAAATAAAGTGGTGTTTAAAAAAGTACACGCCAGCTGTGGTTTTTTTTTTTTTTTTTTTTTTTTTTTTGAGTCGGAGTTTCGCTCTTGTTGCCCAGGCTGGAGTGCAATGGCTCGATCTCGGCTCACTGCAACCTCTGCCTCCTCGGTTCAGGCAATTCTCCTGCCTCAGCCTCCTGAGTAGCTGGGATTACAGGCACACGCCACCATGCCCAGCTAAATTTTTGTATTTTTAGTAGAGACGGGGTTTCACCATTTTGACCAGGATGGTCTCGACCTCATGATCCACCCGCCTCAGCCTCCCAAAGTGCTGGGATTACAGGCGTGAGCCACCGCGCCCAGCGCCAGCTGTGGTTCTTATAACACATCAACTATGCTGACATCTAATAACCTTCAAAAACTTCATTATCGTCATGCAGAGGGGCAATGATTTCTCATTACTGAAATGTTTCATTAGTGACACAAAACATGTGGACTTGCTAAGATGCTATGTGGGGCCTCTGTCATGTGTACATAGTGTCCCACCACCTAGCTTGTCACTTCCACACTTTACCCCGGTGCCTCAGGCTGTAAATTGTCTAAGGTCCTAAGAGCAACCTCTCCAGAAGATGATTTGGCCCGATTCCAGCTACATGGTAACCAGGTCCTGCCAATAGAAAGCTGCCACCTCTATCTAAGTGAAGTATCATGCCTGCAATTTGTTGCAGCACTCAAAAATACAAAAGTTTGAGACTTAATTAAACTTACAGGGTAGCCTGTATTACTTTATCTGTTTGATTGCTAATAAGTGTTTGAAAGTGTTGCAGAATTTGATTGTGATTTTTCTCTCATTTTAACATGAGAGGGTAGTGTGATCGGGAAATAGAACTGTAACTCTCACCTCTAAGGATACCAAAGGATAACAAAAATAAACGTATCAATTGTAAACAACACAATTAGGTTAGGTGAATTTACAATGCAGATAGTCACACACAGGGAACATACAAACATTCTGGTTTGCCTAATTAGTGAGTTGGAAAATGGTTAATCAGTCAATAAAGAAGAGTTCAGTCCTGGCGAGTCCCCTAGGATGAATATTAAGACATGTACGATCTAGTTTTATTCTCATCTGATTTGAGCCAATGGAAATTTCTCATAAGGTTTTTAACTTTCTGAGAATTCTAAACTATATGACTTATTAGCCCTCTTAGCAGCCCTAAAAGTCTTTCATTCTATAAATTTCACTGAACAAATTTGATATTAGCTCCTAACTGTATATGCTAATAGACAATAGGATTAATGATAAAGACACAAGCTTTCTGGAATGACCTTAGAGAATACAGTGAGATTCACCTGCTACCTTTTCTTCCCTTAGTTCTAATCACCAACACCAAAAAATTATCATTAGTTTTCCAGACCTACATCCTGGGAACGTAACAACATAATACATACTGCCCTGTCTTCTTAGTCCTCTGCTGTTTAAAATTCCATTCTTATCTTCTCTATTGTTTCTTTCCCTTCATAATCTAAACATCAGCAGTGAGTGTAGTCTACAGTCCTTTCCTTAGAGCTAATGGCACTGGTGGGACAAGAGTGAAAAAGCACGTATACCAATCAAATAGATCATTTGAAAAATAACCATTATTATTTACAACTACATTAATTTAAATTGTATGTTGCTTTGACATACTTTTTGTTGGTTGTACAGTGATGCTTATATGCCTACTCCGATTCCTAATATATGTACAAACTTAAAAGGGTTATTTCCCTGTTTGTTTAATCAACCAGAATAATCTGAAAAGAACCTGGGCTTGTAGAGCAATATCCCTCAGGGCTAAAGCTCTGATATTTCTCTTCCAGGTGGAATTAACTGTACTGGAAGCTAATCCCTTTCACTGAGGGAAGGAAGATTTACTAAACAGTGCCAGCTCACCAAAGGTCAGATTTCACTAGCTCTCTTCATTCTCATGCTACCCTCTCTGCCCTTGTAAATATTACACTTTGCTTCCTAAATAAACCACAGCAGCCATTTTTATGAGTAATATTTGTTTCGAGCAAACATCAGTTTCAGTGAAATGATTAGAATTTTCAACAATCTTGTCTTCTCTATATGAGTTTTTCTCACTGGATCTTCTTAACTGTCTTAGTATTTCCGCCTTGCTGCTTTTGTCCTGGAAGTGTTATGATCAGAAAATTAGGGATGGAGAAGTAAAAGAAAGTAAAACAAAGAGAAGAAGGGGAATTAACATTTATTAGGCATCTATCATAATACTCACACTGTTCTACATAATTTAAATGCATTATGTTATTACCTCTCCTATCAGACTGTGAGGTAAATGCTGTTTTCCTCATTTTATCTCATTTAAAACAAGGTGAGATTAAGCATTTCAACCAGTCACAAAGCTACCAAGAGACAGATGCAGAAGCCAGGACCATGTCTGTCTGGAATGCAATCCCTTGTAGTTCCTATGCTGTTTTCTTGCCTCCTCCTTAATCTAAGTACTTTTAGGAATATAATAGTTTTAGGTTACACTGGTATTTTTCAAAGCAAGTTTTAATTACTACTTGAGAAAAAAAGACTGACATTATACATTAGAAAAATGCATAACAGTGAAATATTGCATTTCTTTATCTGTTGTTGAAAGAAGATTTGTTGGAATCCAATCAACGTTGCTGACAAAATATTGCTATATAACAAAATAATTAGACATTGCTATTTAATGAAGTTTA